>NC_043021.1:26792774-26800274 GCF_006345805.1 Octopus sinensis
CACTCAACACTTATGCATAATTGAGATCAAGAAAACTCTATGAGATTTTTTTATTTATTCAGTTTCAGCTCACAAGCTGTGGCCATGCTGGGGCACCACCATTAACAATGTGCTATGCTTACTGCACCGAGGTTTCCCAAGCGGTCACCCATCTAAGTACTGACTAGGCTTGACGTTGCTTAACTTCGGTGATGAGACGAGAACCAGTGCTTTCAACGTGGCATTTTTCAAAACCCAGCTATTACTATAAGTGAACTAGTTAAAACCAGGTTCTGCAATCAGTCAGCCTGACGCTTACCTTTCCATCTTCAGTAATTGCCAATCGTAAAAAAAATTTCCTACATTGGGTTTCATAAAAATGCTTTGGGTTCTCTAAGGTTTAGAATGCAACTAAATCTCAGTAACCCAGAACATTTCTTTTACTTAGACTCTCATCTGACGGAGATCATCATTATAATCATCATTTTAACATCCAATTATCCATGTTTGCATGAGTCAAATGGAGTTTATTGAAGCAGATTTCTATTACCTTCCTGTCACCTATTTCCAAGCAAGGTAACATTTATTTCCCCATCACTATGACATGTTCATGCAGAATATAAGAAATTAATTACATTACTTGTATGACAGTGACAATCATTTACGACTATCATTTAATGTCAAGACAAGTGGACACACACACACACACGCACGCACACACACACACACATGCACGCACGCACACACACACACACATTTGATGAGCTCCTTTCAGTTTCTGTCTACCAAATCCACTCACAAAGCTTTGATTGGCCTGGGGCTATAGTAGAAGACACTTCCCCAAGATACCAGACAGTGGGACTGAACCCAAAACCATGTGATTGGGAAGCGAACCTCTTACCACACTGTCATGCCAGCACTGATAACCATGCCTGCATGTTCCTACTCAGTGAGACTAAATTTCAGAACATAGAGACGAACTAAATATTGGTTTCAAATTTTGGTACAAGGCCAGTAATTTCAGAGGAAGGCGAAGTTGATTAAATCAACCCCAGTGCTCAACTGGTACTTATTTAATTGACTCCAAGTGGATGAAAGGCAAAGCTGACCAATGCAGAATTTGAACTCAGAACACAAACACAGATGGAATGCTGCTAAGAATTTTGCTTGCTATGCTAACAATTCTGTCAGCATGACACTTTAGATGAACTAAATATTGTGAGGTATTTAGTCCAGCACCCTTCTCTATCAAATTGATCTTGTTTTCTATTGTTGTCCTCTTGACAAAATGAAGAAATTATAATTGTCTCTAATTTAGGCACAAGGCCAGCTGTTTTGCAGAGATAGGAGCTTAAATTGATTTCAGTACCCTAGTGGTACTTTTTTTCATTGACCTTGTCGGAATGACAGGCAAAGTTGACCTCAGCAGGATTTGAATTCTGAACTTAAAGGGAGCCCCCTAAGCATTTGAAAGAATTTAATTCATGGCTGCTCTTACTGCTAACCCCTCTTGTGCATCTTATATGTCAATATAAGGTCCTTCTTCTCTAACAACTTGCTTATAATCACACTGCTTCTATTGTACATCTATAGTTTACAGTGGGTACATGATATGAAATTCCAACCAACTCATTTTCTATGTGAATGATAATGCTTAAATGAAAGATGTTGATTATGTGAATGAAAACAAACGATTGAAAGAAAAAGATAATGTGAATAAAATGAAAAAGTGAAAAATGCCAATGTGAATGAAAGTAAAGAAGAAAAAAAAGATGATGATAATACTGTAAATCAAAATGAAGAAGAGAAAGAAAATGATGTGAATGAAAATGAAGAGGTGATAGAAGATGATGCTAATGTGAAAGAAAATAAGGAAGAAATGAAAGATGATGATGACACTAAATGAAAATGACAATGAAAAGTGAATGATAATGTGATTTAAAAGGAAAACATGATAGAAGTAGCCAGATGAAAACAAATAATTCTGATATGATTAAAGTCCCTGAGACATGTGTGTGTGTGTGTGTGTGTGTGTGTGTAAGAAAATTCAAATTAAATCCTGAAAAAACAACAAAACAAGGGATCTAAAGACACACCCTAATAAGATTAAATACTCGGAAAAAGAAAAAGGAAAATCATATTGAAATTCTTGAAATATGTGTAAAAAATTTCACATATTTCACGTAATTTATTTTTATTTATTTAATTTTCAAATATTTATGGAAACCAAGCAAATAAACTAAAAGAAAAAATAAACCTGCAAAACATCCCCAAAAGTTAAAAGATAAGAAAGAAGGAAAATTATTACGTTGAGTAAGGAGTGAGATGAAGGATATTTCTTTAGATTAAAAAGAAACTGAATGATATAAATATATTAGATAATAGATAATACATACGTGTATATAAACACACATCTTTATTTTTTATCTTTTACTTGTTTCAGTCATTAGACTGCGGCCATATTGGGGCACACCTTGGATTTCTTTTAGTTGAAAGAATTGATCCCAGTACTTATTTTTTAAACCAGGTATTTATTCTGTCAGTCTCTTTTGCTGAACCACTATATTACAGGGATGTAAACACACCAACACTGGTTGTCAAGCAGTGAGTGGCGTGTCAAACACACACACACACATAATGGACTTCTTTCAGTTTCTGCTGACCAAATCCATTCAGAAGGCTTTGGTTGACCTGACACTTGCTCAAGATGTCACGCAGTGGAACTGAACCTAGAATCATCTGGTTGGGAAGCAAGCTTCTTACCACACAGCTACGCCTGCACCTATATATATATATATATATATATATATATATATATATATATTATGACCCGTCGTTGCCAGGTCATAGTGCTAGTGCATGTATATATGTGTATATATATGTGTACTTATTACATGTACATCTATATATATATATACATCTACACATAAAATACAAAGTTATATCTTGATATCGCTAGTGATAACAATACTCAAAATATATAACAGACTGGAATTGTAGGCCCGTCTCTTGCAATTTCGATCAATTGTATCTACTTCTGGGGGGACATTTTAAACTTTTATCCTGGACGTCCTACGTCCCAGATATAAAAGTGAAAATATAATATTTCCACTATGCAAGGTTCGAGTTGAGTACTTCCTTGGACGCTCCGTTGACTCGAACCTTGCTTCTATTGTGGCGAATTTACCGCGTCTGGTTAGATATATTTCATAGTCGCACCAAGACACTTTTTGATAGTGCTTTCCTCCAGGTGTTCAAATCATTTTTTTTCCTCTACATTGTATACTTTATGGACAATAGTCTTTTCTTTAATTTAATTTTTTTATTTCGTTTGGTGGTGTTATCCTAGATTCACCGTCTTTGTTGGTGATCAATCCGAAATAGGTTTGCATTTCTTCCATTTTAATTTTAATGAGTTCGCACCCGCCGACAGCTGCAGCGAAATTCATTTTTGGACTTTCTTCTATCGAAGGCATTCTAACAAAAATGCTTCTGTATAAACGGTGAAAATATTGTCAGTTTCCCCAAACAGGGACACAATTCAATTTTTAAACAATAACCAAAGCTCCTTCTCCCAAAGGGGGAGGGTTACGGTTTACAATTATTTAACAAATGCAACACAACAACATTTCCCTTTCAAGGAACCAACAAACGTGATAACAATAGTTAAGCAGTAATAATAATAACAACAAACCTTACGGTGAATCAAAAAGCAGTACGCAGTTGAGGCTATAGTCCTTTATGTATAAGAAGTAAACCAACAGCAGTACTCAGTAGAAGCGGCTGTTCGAGAAAACAGATATTACATACAGCCAAACTTCATATAGATACTTAATGCTAGCTAATTAGCAGATAATCTAATGTAAAAGCCGTGGTAAACGGTATGTGCACAGCTCCATCTGGACTTTTCCATTTCTGCACACTAATTTTATTTTTAATTTATTCCCATTCATGTGAAACCACTTATTCAAGTTCAAGTCATTGATGCAATTTTATACCAATTGCAATTTTTACTTTTGTTATGTTATGATTTAATTATTATATTATACTTTATTTTGATTTTAATTATTACTTACTACTTATAATTCAATTGTTATTATTATCTCTAATTTTTATTGTTAAAGTGAAAGTATCTGACATAAAATAGAGAAATGTTTTTGTTTCACTTTTAACATGTAATACTGAAATAGTGGAGAAGATATGATATTGCCATGGGCTTGCCCTAGGCAAGAAGTTGAATATTGTTTTTGCCCATGAAACTACATGGACCCTAAGTAAGGCATGTGTAAAATTTGAATGAAATTGGTTGTGTAGTTCTCAAGTTTTAGGGAATCATAGTGGAGAAGATATGATATTGCTGTGGGCTCGCCCTAGGCAAGAAGTTGAATATTGTTTTTGCCCATGAAACTACATGGACCCCAAGTAGGGCATGTGTAAAATTTGATGAAATTGGTTGCGTAGTTCTCAAGTTTTAGGAAAACACACAAACAGACACACATTCTCAGTTTTATATATATAGAGATATATATACACACACACACACACACACACACACACACAAATATAGAAATTTTTTAACTTAGCATTTTTTTCTTCTGCCTTTAATTGCTTAGTCAAAGAGCAAGACCAACATTCACTCAAATATTTCCCCAGTAAGGTGGGTAGAATAAAGGCAAAATGTTACTTTCAGACAGAGACTTAACCTGAATATTCAGAACCAAGTGGATTCAGGACTGCCCGAAAGACATCCAAGTGCTGAGTAGAGACATTAAGGTGAGCATCACATTACAATTCCTCTCCATCACCACTACCAAATTTTTAAAAAGGCACAACAGGTAGACAGTGTTTAAGGAGGTTGCTTTGTGACTACATGGTTTGGGGTTCAATCCCATTGCATGGCACCTTGAGCAAGTGAGTTTGACTGAAGAGTGAATCTAATAGATGGAAAGTGTGTGGAAGTTCAATTGTGTGTATGTATATGTGTATGTGTGTACGTACATGTGTATGTATGTATGTATGTATGTATGTATGTATGAACGTGTGTTATTGTGTCTGTCTGTTCACACCAACAGCTTCACAACTAATGCTGGTTTGTTTGTGTTACCAAAACTTAGCAGTTTGGCAAAGACGACTAATAGAATAAGCATCAGGCTTAAAAAAAAAAGGAAGTCATAAGGTCAATTTATTTGACTGAAACCCTTGAAGACAGTGCCCCAGCATGGCCACAGTCCAGTGACTGAAACAAGTAAAAATACATAAGAGAAGATATTGGTTTTAAATTTTGGTACAAGGCCAGCAATTTCAGGAGAGGGTGCAAGTCAATTACATCAACCCCAGCGCTCAACTGGTACTTATTTTAATGACCTTGAAAGGATGAAAGGCAAAGTTAGCCTCAGTGGAAATTGAACTCAGAATGAAATGCCACTAAGTATTTTGCCTAGTGTGGTAACTATTCTGCCAGCTTGCCACCTTACAATAAGAGAAAATATTAAAATATATTTTTTCTTTTAATAATTTCAATCAATTTATTGTGATTGTCCATAGACAATGTCATGTAAAGCTGAGTCGAACCCAATTGCATATCTGCCACTAGGGCACATGAATCATTTTTAACTACTATTACCCAGTATCTTTTGGTCTTAGGTTTTCTTTATAACCCAGGCCCCAACCAGTCTGATATAGATTTAATTGGTAATCGTAGTGTCATCCATCCCTTTTCCAGGATAGGGATGCTACTGGTCTGTTGGCTATCAGGAATTTTGTCATCCACTTTGAGAAGTTTTCTGTTTTACAAAATTTCTGAGTGCCCATAAGGTGGTGAGCTGGCAGAATCATTAGCATACGGGACACAATGCTTAACTACATTTCTTCTGGCTCTTATATTTTGAGTTCAAATTCTACCAAGGACAACTCTACCGTTCATCCTCTTTGAAAGAATGACCTTTCTCCTTGGCATCATCCTCATCATCATTTTAATATCCACTTCTCCATGCTTGCATGGGTCAGAGGAAGTTTATGAAGACAACTTTTCTATGTCTGGATGCTTTTCCTATTGCTAACCCTCACCTGTTTTGAAGCAAGGTTTTATTTTACCATGGCCAAATATATTCTGGCAGAATATGAGAAATAAATGATACCGCTAATATGACAGTGATACTCATTTACAACTATCATGTGACATCAAGACAAGGATACCACACACACACATATGTTAATTGTGAAGGATGATGCTTGAGCTGTGAAATCTTTTAACACTTCTTATTGATAACTGCATTGTTTCTTTCCAGGCAAACTGACATCTTACTGTTCCAAGAAGTCTTCAAAAGAAATTAGTAGAGACTTCTCTTGAAAATGGACAAAATTTGGTATCATGATGTTATCAAGTACCTGCAGGAAAAGGGTTTAGTCCCCAAGGACATTCATGCTGACATGGTTACTACATTAGGGGATGATACTTCAGCTTTATCAGTTGGACTAAAGTGGGCAACTGAGTTTAGGAGAGAGTCTTGAAGATGACCCATGATTTGGATGTTCTGCAACTGCTATCACTAAGGAAAACATTGACTGTGGTGATGGATGACAGGCAATTGACTATAAATAGCCAATGCTATTAGAATATTCCTTGAGAGAGTTGAGAATATTCTGCACAATGAACTTGACGTGAAGATGCCACATCTTCTGACACCTGATCAAAAGTGCACCAGGCTGATCACATCATGGGAAAATCTGACATTGTTTGTGGCAGATCCAGCTGGTTTCCTTTAACGTTTCCTGACCCAGGTTGTTGTTAGGTTCATCACTTTGGCCTCAATTGGATCAAAGTGAGATGTGTTTATTGACTCTCTTCAAAGGGGCCACCCACTCAATGAAGAGTACTACACCAACTTTGTGAAGCAGTTACGAAAGGTGATCAGGATCAAACACCCAAGAAAACTGATGAAAGTCCTTGGTTTCAATGGCTACTGTGCATGAGTGGCTCCCTATTATCTTGATTTTGCCCATCTGACTATCATCTGTTCTTCAATTTAAAAAAAACACTTGACTGGAAACCTGTAATGATGAAGTAATATCTGCTGCTGATGAATTTTTCACTAACAAGATGAAAGCTTCTTCACCAATGAAATTCAACCACTGCAACACCGATGGAAGAAATAAATGGACTACAACGGGGACTATGTTGAAAATTAAACCTCATTTGGTCACATTGGTCAGCCTATGAACTTCTCAGCTGAACCTCATATGTACATACATACATACATATACAACATACATATGTATATTGTATATGTATATATGGTCAAGTTTACATAAGGTACATAAATTTCATGTAGCTGCACACCAGTTGTACACAAGAAAAGTTCAGTTTCAGGCACTATTATCATTCATCATGCTGAAAACCGATCTTGAGTACAATTTGGCAAGTAGCTATAAGAAAACTAAGTGGCTGATTGCTTGAGTTTTCATTCTGATGAATGCTAATGCAGTGAACCATTGTACTTTTCCTAAGTTCAGTTGGTATGC
>NC_043021.1:26805274-26810274 GCF_006345805.1 Octopus sinensis
AGTACTGGGGTCAATTTCTTTGACTTAAAACCCTTCACACCTGTTCCTTATGGCAGCAGTCCAATGACTGACACAAGTTAAAAGATAAAACACCAGGTGAATAATGACAAATCTATTTTACTAAACTCTTTGTTATTTTCATGATTAAAGGAAACAAAGTATTTCAACAGAAATACAGCAGTGAAAGGGTTAAAATTTGTATCATCTCTATGTGTAGCTATTCTATGTGAGTGAGAAACTGAAGTGAAGGGGTAAACAAAAAGCAGAATTGTTTTGGTGGAAAGAAAAGCATTCTGAAATTGATCTTGTTAGATGTAGTGTGAAACTGTTACTAATGACTGAAAATTAAACAATAGACTGTAAAATATTGAATAGAATAATACCCTGTCGATTCTGCTACCTTCCTTGTCCTTGGGGGTTATGAATATTAAAGATAATGTAAATAATTGCAGAAAGCATGTAAAGATGATATTACAAGCACACCCTGACAATACAACCTCTGATATTGAAATGAAACTTAAAACTTACAACATTGACACAGATAAAAAAATAATGCAGGCAGCCAAGATTTGAAGCAAATGTGAAAGCTGGCAAAAATAATACATACACACATTACATATATACATACCATATATATATATATATATAAAAACATATATACATACATATATATATATATAAAAACATATATACATACATATATATATGTAAATGTATATATATATATATATATATATATATGTGCGTGTATATATATACACATACATACATACATATATATATATATATATATATATATATATACACGCACATACACATAAACATATACCTATACATATATACCTATGCATATACATATGTATATATGAACAAGTAAACATCAATGACCCATACAATATAAATTACTAAATGAAAGACTGAAACATAACCAAGCATGTTTTTTTTTGTTAAATTTCCTGTTTTTGACTCATATTTTCATCCTAATTTGGTTTGACATACAAAGGTTGATGAATTACAAAGCACAATTTTGAAATTCTGATTACAGTCGTCCATTGGACTGCAGCCACACAGAGGCATCATCTTAGAGGATTTTAGTCAATTTTATCCACACGAGTCGATAAAATTTAGTACAACTTCTGTATGTATGTCAGTCTGAGAAAAGTCCCCCCCCCCCAAAAAAGGAGGTATTATATGAAGGAGGAGCATGTATGGCTTGCATCTTTATGCCATGAAGAGTTATGTTATGAAGTACAAGAGGGAATACTTAAGCTACTAAACTGGCTACAACAATTTCTTGTGCGTCTCTGGACTATATTTCACAACTTCTGAAAGATATCTGTTTAGATTTACAGCCAAACATGGAAACATTGATAACTACCATACATGAGGCAAAGTCAGAGAAAGCTCCTGGTGTTGACAACATCTTCAGAGAAATCTATATGTATGATGGAAGGGAATTACGCTATAGACTTCTCTAATTGTTCAGAGAATGTTGACAATGCAGTGACCAACACCAATAGTTCAATGATGCACAGGTAGTCACCATTTACAAGTGGAAGGATGAACAACAGGATTATGGAAATTACGAAGGAATTTTCTTTGAATTGCAGGGAAAAGTCTAGCAAAAATACTGATCAAGGGATTATAAAATTTATCAGAATGAATTCTTCCTAAAAACCAGAATGAATTCTTCCTAAAAGCCAGTGTAGTTTTCATATGTCTAGGAACACCATTGATATGGTTTTCACTTTGTGACAAACTTAAGAAAAGCCTATCAGAAAGTGTATCCCACTTTTCATGGTGTTCACCAACTTAATGAAATTGACAGTGTGGGAACAGAAGATCTATGGATCTTCTTCAAAGATATTATTATTAAGTCAAATTTGTGGAGATAGTCAAGTAGTTTCATGCGAATATATTTACTGCAGTCTCTCGTGAGTATGACTACTTGACATCCTTTCCAATCACCAATGAATTAAAGCAGGACTGTGTACTAGTTCAAATGAAATTTGGATTATTTCTGGATACCATACCTGAAAGGTGAAAGCAAATTCAAAGGTAGAGAGCATATCTGCACAAAAGCAGATAATAGGTTGTAGTCTTAATTTAGCATGAACTGACTCAGTGTGGACTATTCACAAACATCTCTTTACTAATGACTCAGATCTCATGGCTCAATCCTTAGAAGATAGAAAATGACACTCTATTTTGAATGACTGATGTCAGATTTTGGCCTTCCAAGAAGTGCAAAATAATCTAAAGTCTTGTATCAGCCTAAGCCTGGCATGCTCACACACTAACCACTAACTACCATATTGCAAATCAACCTCTATGTATGTTGAAAAAGTTCACATATTTAGGAAGTTCAATTTACAATGATAACAGCCTAGATGCAGAGGCAGATTATTGCATACAGTCAACTGCAGTCACTTTCAGAAAGCCCAATGATTATCAGTGGAAACAAGGCATAATACTCTCAGTAAAATGCAGAGTGTACTGTCCTATGTGTCATAATCTACTGGGACCTAAATTCTCTATTGCGTCCATATCAAAAAGTTGATAAGCTACCAGTTAAACAAGCTACATATTGTGGTGAATATGTCTTAATGTGATAAAATCTCTAACCAATAGGTCCTGTGGTGTGGAAATATGCCGGCATCACAATTTCGCTGGACAGGACATATGAATGTGATCTGTATGGAGGAGACTAGGATCTCCAAGACCATGCTCCACAGTGGAAGTTGTGGAAGAGGATATCTGAAACTCTTATAAGGATGCCATCAAATGACCTCTTAGTGAAGAGGGTGACCTAATTATGATAGCATAAAAGACAATGAGGCAGAATTTTAGTTTAAGCACCCCCATATAACCCCTCATAACATTTTTATTTTTGGAAATTTTCAGAAAATTGTTGCATATTTGCGTTCTACACATGGGAATTCATACATCATGATCACGAACATGATCATCATTTAATGTCTGTTTTCCTGCTGATAGTTTGACAGGGTCTGGCTAGGTAGAAGACTGCACCAGGTTTCTGTTTTTGTAGGGTTTTTATGGCTGAATGCCCTTCCTAACACCAACCACCATACAGATTATGAAAAAAGAATTTTTTTTAATTTTTCAAATATATTTTTTTTTTATAAATCTGAGTTTAAAATATGGACAGACCAAATTTTTTGCTTAGATCCCGACAATAAACCATTAACTGTGTTTATAAGGAGAAAGTTATAGAAAAACATCAATACATCACAGTCACAAAGAAGTGAGGAAGGTATCAGTTGGTGTTAATAACAAAAGCTAACTAGTCCTTAAATCACATGCAGATTTTTAAAAATTAGTTTTTTGCATAATTGTATGAATTCCCATGTGTAGAATGCAAATTTGCAAAAATTTTCTGAAAATTCAGAAAATAAAAATGTTAAGAGGGGTTATATGGAGTGCTGAAACCAGAATTCTGTCAACAATAATTGACTGCAAAGAGTAGCAGAGGCTTCTATAGAAAGGTGAAAATGTTACTGGGTGTAATAACAATAAGAAAAGAGAGAAAAAGCTAAAACAAGATCCACTATACTAGGCCTAGCAATAGTGTTCTACAACACTAACCATTAGGATTATGGCAATACATTTGACCTACAGTTTCATGAAAGAGCAAAATATCACTGATGAAGTTTCTTATATTTAGAAAACGAAAAAAACATTTTCCTTACTGTGACAAATTCAGATTTCATTATGGGTGGCAACCAAGAACAAGAAAAGCCAACCCCTGTAAGTCTGTTAATCAATTCATCACTCCAAAATGATAAGTTATTTACATAAATTTTTATGGGTAAACATAAATATAAATGAATACCTATATATGCCTGAGGATGCACATGCACACACACACACAATATCATCATCATCGTTTAGCGTCCGCTTTACATGCGGGCGTGGGTTGGATGGTGCAACTGGGGTCTGGGAAGCCAGAAGGCTGCACCAGGCCCTGTCTGATCTGGCAGTGTTTCTACAGCTGGATGCCCTTCCTAACGCCAACCACTCCGTGAGTGTAGTGGGTACTTTTTACGTGCCACCTGCACAGGTGCCAGACAAGGCTGGCAAATGGCCACGATTGGATGGTGCTTTTTTACGTGCCATGGGCACGGGGGCCAGACAAGGCTGGCAACGGCCACAATCGGATGGTGCTTTTTACGTGCCACCGGCACGGACACACACACACATATATTCCCTCTATACATGTATGTGGTTTCCTTCCCAAATCAACAGCATAGATCATTTGCTTACAAGGCAGTTATGAATTAGGCTAGCACCAGGGCAGATACTCTAATTTGTATATTTGTGCTTTTGAAGGTTCATCATTAATTGAACGATATTTATTTATGTATAACACATTGTCAATTAGAAGAACTAAAATAAATTTCTAAACTATGATGCTTCACTGTAGGTTAAATAAGAAGGGAAGGAAAATGAGCGGATGGTGTTTCTTGATGGACTGTTTCATGGATTGCTGATCACTCCTCAGAGAAAATGCACTTGGCTTCAGTACACAACCAACAGCATAGATTGGCTGCTTTAAAAGTAATCATAAATTAATTGAACTTAGGAGGAAATAAAGTCAAGACAATATTGGTGAAGATTTGAGTTTAGAAGCAGAGGGCCAAAATTAAATAATGCCATTCTTTGTGGTGTGTAGCAATACAAATAATCTAGAGTGTTCTTCATTGTTAAAGACAATGGAGTTTCATTAAGGGAGAATTTAGCAGTACATGGACAAGTGGTTTAGATATTACACTCATCATTGTAAGGTAATGGTTTCAATTCCCAAACCAAACAGTGCATTGAATTCTTGAGCAAAACCCTTCATGCTGCACCAGTACACTAAGTTGTAAATGCATTCAAGCAGTATCTGGAAAGTTTATCCAGTGAAGGACTGGTGTCCCATTCAGGGTGGGGAAAAGATATTGTAATCTCAGCCATGAGAATCAGATTAATGTCTGGGC
>NC_043021.1:26820274-26855274 GCF_006345805.1 Octopus sinensis
GTGTGTGTGTGTGTGCATGTGTGTGTATAAACATATATCTTTATATATATATACATACACACACACATATACACACACATTTGTGTTGTATCTATTGTGTATAGATTACATATGAATATATATGTATATATACATGCATAATAGGATAAAAAGTATATATGCTATCTACTTATGATAAAATATAAGCTCAAACATATATATTCACATAGATATATACACACACACATATATATTTATGCATAAATATATTTATATATATATTGTTGCATATAAAACCTGAAATACAATAAACATAAATAAATGTAGATAAAACAAAATAAACTGAAATAGTAATAAGCCAAAATGTCCACAATAATAATAATAATAATAATAATAATAATAATAATAATAACTTATTCCTTTTCTCACTTATGCAACAACAATAAAAACAACAACAAAAACAAAGCTGAAGAAGAATTCATTCACACTTATATATATTATAGCATACATATATATTTACATGCATATACGTATTTATAATAATAATAATAAATAATAATAATAATAATGATAACAATAATAATAATAATAATAATATATATATATATATATATATATATATATATATATATATATATATATATATATATACATACATATATACATGTGTATACATATATATATGCCATTATATTGCGCAGCCAGAGCAGCAGCATACAGCAAAAGCAAAGAACAAAAATTGATGAAGGTAAATGGTGAAGAGGTGAATTCTGCTAATCATGAGTCAACCAAAAGTTTCACGAGAGTTGCCAAATAACAAGAATTTATTCAATACAAAGCTAAAAATAATTATAAATGATACATATAAACTTAAAAAGTTAATCTGTAATTAGAAATTTTAAGATCTTTATAATGAATAAGAAAAAAAAGAAAAAACATATATTTTATAAATTGCCTTCTTTGATCTTTGATTTAATATCCAGACTTCTAATATAGATATAATTATCTCCCTTACAATAACTGGCCACCAGGTTGCACCACATGTTTAAGATATTTAAACCATTTTTCTAAAAAACATAATATAAATATAATGTAACTTTTGTTTAAAAATAAGACAAAAAGAAAAACACATTTCATGAATGTCTTGCAAATTGTAATTATTTTCCATCTATAAGAAATATCTTGCTTTGTAAAATGTTTAATGTAGTTTAACTTATTTAACTTGAGCTATATCACACTGATGATTTGAAATAAGAATGAAATGGTGCTATACATAATTATCTATAATTAGAAATTTCAAGATCTTTGTAATGAGTTAGAAAATGGCTAAATATGCATATTTGATACATCTTCATTGGTTTTTGATTAAAAATTAAAATTTCTTGTGCTAAAATTTTGTACAGTGAAACTTTTGTTAAAATAAAACTTTAACTAAAGAAAATTTTTTTCCAAAACATGATTTATGGTGAAACAAGACTTTTGCAAAAATAATAAAAGTTTTAAAATATTTCTTTTATTCTTTCATTTATTTCAGTCATTTGACTGTGGTCATGCTGGAGCACCGCCTTTAGTCGAGTAAATCAATCCCAGGACTTATTCTTTGTAAGCCTAATACTTATTCTATCGGACTCTCTTGCTGAACCGCTTAGTGATGGGGACGCAAACACACCAGCATCGGTTGTTAAGCAATGTTGGGGGACAAACACAGACACACATGCAGACACACACACACACACACACATATATAAATAAATAAAAGGCAGATTGTATGACGCATGTGTACAAACAGCCATGCTACATGGCAGTGAAACATGGGCCGTGACTGCTGAGGATATGCGTAAGCTCGCAAGAAATGAAGCCAGTATGCTCCGATGGATGTGTAATGTCAGTGTTCATACTTGACAGAGTGTAAGTACCTTGAGAGAAAAGTTGGACCTAAGAAGCATCAGTTGTGGTGTGCAAGAGAGACGTTTGCGCTGGTATGGTCATGTGACGAGAATGGATGAAGATAGTTGTGTGAAAAAGTGCCACTTCCTAGCGGTTGAGGGAACCTGTGGAAGAGGTAGACCCAGGAAAACCTGGGACGAGGTGGTGAAGCACGACCTTCGAACTTTAGGTCTCACCGAGGAAATAACTAGAGACCGAGACCTATGGAAGTATGCTGGGCGTGAGAAGACCCGGCAGGACAAATGAGACCATAACCCATGGCCTCTACCTGGGATGTAGCCAGTCCACTTATGCATGCCTTTCCTTCTTGGGACACAAAACTCCACTTGTGAAGACCTGTTGAGGCAAGTGGAAATCAGAACCAAAATCGAAATCGATCAACATTAATGGAAATTGTAGCTGTGATACCAGTGCCGGTGGCATGTAAGAGAACCATCCGAACATGGCCGTTGCCAGCGCCGCCCTGACTGGCCTCCATGCCGATGGCACGTAAAAAGCACCATCTGATCATGGCCGTTTGCCAGCTCTGTCTGGCACCTGTGCCGGTGGCATGTAAAAAGCACCCACTACACTCACGGAGTAGAAACACTGCCAGATCAGACTGGGCCTGGTGCAGCCTTCTGGCTTCCCAGACCTCAGTTGAACCGTCCAACCCATGCTAGCATGGAAAGCAGACATTAAACGATGATGATATATATATATATATATTATATATATATATACACATACACATGTATATGCATGACGGGCTTCTTTCAGTTTGCGTTTACCAAATCCACTCACAAGGCTTTGGTCGGCCCAAGGCTATATTAGAAGACACTTGCCCAAGGTGCCATGCAGTGGGACTGAACCCAGAACCATGTGGTTGGTAAGCAAGCTACTTTGCCACACATCCACTCCTGCACCTAGTATCTTAACTTTTCTTTCTTTTGTAAAATAAGAATTTTGTTTAGACAAAATGATTTCTGTTAAAATACAACTTTTGCCAAAATACAAATTTCACTGAAACATAATCTCAACTTCTAGCAAATTTAATAATTTTTTTTCTAAAAAAACTCATAGCATTTTAAAAACTATTTCAGTTATTACCTTTCCTCTCAATATAACCCTAATTTTTTTCTTTTTATCCTACTATGATGACAACGTTGACAATGGTGATGATGACAACAATGACCACCATGACCACCACCAAATTCTCCACCATCATTATTTCCACAACTAGCACAATCAACACTGGAGCTGCTATGTTGTCATATGAACTGCAGCCAAACCTTCCTCAAATAACATCCTCACCATCCTAGAAAAAACATTGGATAATGTTGCCCTGTGGTTTCTTGCACATTGGGAAAAAATAACACTGTCACAGGTGGAAAGCTTTTAACCATAGATGTGCTCAGTCACATTCAACCTAGGGCTAGACATCAACTCTCCTCAAATCTCAAGAGTCTTTCTGAAGATTCTTGCAGAATATAGGATGGTACTTTCTGCAAGTCAACAATGCAAGTTTCATTTCTAATTCCTTTCAGGCAGCATTTTGGATGTTGTGCCAAGAGCACCTTTTACTACAGAAATAATTGTTGTCTTGGTCTTCCACAGTCTCCTCAGCATTCTGGCTAGATTTTGGGATTTCTCAATGATTTCAGTTTCCTTGGTACTGACTCTGCTATCATAGAAAATTGAAAAGTCTTGCACCATTTGCTTTTTTTGTCCTCTATAATCATGCCTGGTCTTCTTGCCTCAATAGTATGGTCAGCCTTTAAAGGAAAGTCCTACAAGATGTTGTAATTCTCATTCTCTATCACAGCCTGTTTACTATTTTTTTAAAAGTCACATACTTGACTAACATCCTAATGCACCTTTTTGCCTACACTCATATCTACACTTGTATCCCTTTTGTGCTAGTCTCTTGCACTTACTCAAAACGTGATCAGTACTCTCATCCTTTTCTGCAGATTTTATATTTGTTGTCTGACTGGGCTTTGATGATCTTTACCCTGATCAAAGCTTTCATCCAGTTGTGCACTAGAATCAATGTAATCGACTAGCATGACTCTCCTAAAAAATTTCAAGCCTTCTACCTATACTAAAGAGGATTGTTGTTGCTGTTATCATTATAGTAGTGGCCAGTAGAATTTGTAGAATGCTGGACAAAGTAACTTGTACTGTTTAGCTACTTAGTTAATATCCCTTTATATTTTTCCTTTAAAACATTGCAAAGTTTGACTTTGCTTTTCTTCCTGTTGCTGGGCCTAGTTCAATGATCAAAGACATTCCAACTGTAACCATACACTTTAAAGCTTGCCAATGCAAGATAATGTCATGCATGAAGAATAAAAACTGGACAAACTAACACCATGACTCAAAGCTAATAAGAATCAACACACCTATATATACACACATACAAAGACCCACACATACATGGTTACAGGCGGGTGCCACATTCACATCATGATGAGCCCACTACAGTGCATTGTCATAGAAATGCACCCCCCTCCAACAGCCTCTCCTTAGCTTAACTTCATCTGGACCTTCCTAGTATGAGTAAGTATATACACAACCACACACACAATTACACTTACAGATGCACTCACACATATAAATATGAGTACACATGTACCAAGATAAAGACCAATGTGTGTATGTTTATGTGTGTATGTGTGTGTGTATCACATCACATACTCAGACTGTGTACAAACATGCAAAACACAAAATACAGAATAAGTCATACATCTGTGTGTGTATGTATGTGCATGTAAGTCTCTCTCTCCCCCTCTCTCTCACTATATATATATATATATATGTGTGTGTGTGTGTGTAAACATACATTAATACATATATATATAAATATATATATACATATGTATATATGCATGTTGTGCATATATATATATATATGCATTTATATACATTGTATATATGTATGTGTGTATGATGTATGTATGTAAATACACACACACACATGCACAAATGCACATAAACATACACATGGACAGAAGCACATACATTCACCACCAAGATACCATCACTATCACATATACACATACCCATATAAATGCACACACATCATGTGAAAAGCCAGAGGTTACATTACTGTAGAATAAGATTCCTTTCGGAAAACTTGTGGTTTTTAGCCAGAGGAATGGATTCTGGTTCACTTATTGATTGAAAGCAACAACTACAACTATAACAAAAACAACCATAACTGCTACAACAATGACAATCATCTACCACCACCACCACCACCATCACCATTACTTCTATCAACTATAAACAATTACTTAATAACCATCACCACCACCACCACCACCGCCACAGCCACCATCATCACCACCACCATGACAACTACTGCTAGTACAACCATTGAAGCTATTACAACATTCATTCACAATCAACACCACTACTACTACTACCATCATCACAACAACCTCAGTACCACTGCTATCAACCACCACCACCACAACCATTAGAACCACCATCAACTCCATGTGATCTACATCAACGCCACCACCACCACTACCACATCTATTACCACAGCGTTAGTACCAACACCATCAGATTGACTTCAATGGTATCTCATCAAGTACCATCACCCCCCACCCCTGACTACTACAATATGATCCCATATGCCACCATCAACCACTTTTTACAACCGCCATCACCACATCTTCACTTTCCCACCTTCCGTACTCCCACCCCACACAGTTTCATTACCAGCACCATTACAAACTGAACACCATCCCATCTGCTACCACTAGAACTGCCAGCACCATGACCACCACTACAATAGCAACACTAATACAACTACCATCATCATCATCATCATCATCACAAATACAAATATCATCTCATCATTTACTACAATGATATCACCAACACCACCACCACCAACACCGCCACCACCACCACCACAAACAAACAAACACAATGCCATTCAGTCTATTACAACTACCACTGCAACTACCAACAACGAACTATCTTCATGACTACAACAATACCATTCCATCAACCATCAGCAGCAGCAGCACCACCACCACCACCACCACTGTCACCACTGCCACACCACTACCATTACCACCATCACTACCACATGCAACAACCCATCCTACCTCACCATCAACAGCCAACAACTCCACCATCCCCATTCCACCATCTTTCCCACATGTGTAAACTCACACCACCCACGACACCCACACCAAAAAAAAATCAATACATTAGCCTACTAATGTAGCAACCAGCGGTAGGTTAATCTACCATTAATAACATTACAGTAGCAGCTCTCAGACCGTCTCAGATGCCAGTTCTATACAAGCTAAATGCATCGCATCAGAGTTCTGTCGCTCGTTGCTGCACCAAATGCATCCTGACAGCTGTTTTCAGTTTTCCTTACATTGTGTTTGTGTGTTTGTGATTGTTTGTTTTCACTGTGTGATAATAATAGACTTTGCACAGATTTACTTCATATTCGGTTTGTTTCCGCGTGTGTATGCACGCATGTGGATATGTGCTCGCTTGTGTTTATGTGTGTGTGTTTGTGAGTATGTTTGTGTGTGTCCCTATGGATGTGTGCATTTGTGTGTGTATAACAATATCTCTCTGCAGTATATACGTATGTATGTATACTACAGGTACACCTAAACACATGTATGTATGTGTGAGCATACATGTTCCAGTGTTAATTATACACATATACCCACGTATATAAATGCATCCATATGTGTGTATGTGTATATATATATATATATATATATATTATATATATATATATGTATATAGCAAATGAAAGACAGAAGGTGGAATATATGAGAATTCATGACAATTGTTTCGACACGTCTAGCATTGACTGATTCCTCTTTGGTGAGACACTCAACAATTAGTTCAGGAGCATCCAGTAGTGCAGATGTATCTTGTCCGGTGATAAATAAACACAACTCATTAAAATGACTGTTCCACAATGTAACTTTCCATTTTGTAGAGATGAAATATCTTCATTTATATAGAAGATCAAAAATAAAATCACAGATGGCAAAAAGAGAAACAAACACGCAATCCAGTGAGAAAAGCATATATATATGCTACAGGCTTCTATCAGATTCCTTCTACCAAAACCACTCATAAAGCATTGGTCCACTTAAAGCTAAAGTAGAAGACATTTTACCAAAATGTCATGTACTGAGACTGAACCCAACACCACAAGGTTGGCAAACAAGCCGTTTAAACACAGCACTGCATAATACATACATACCTGCATCCATACACACACAAACATATATTTTATATATATATACACACACACCCATCACATATATAAAATATACATTTTATATATACATTTACATATGAATTTAAATTTCAGAGTTGTCTACCTTGCCTTTAACAAGAATTATCATTAACAGCAATACTTTTCTTTCTTTTCATTACAGATGTAATGTTAATAAGTTAAAATTCCTTTTAATGGTGTTCAGAACCTATAAGTTAACTTAGCTCCTATTTTATTGTATATCATTTATGCTCAAGATATCTCTGGGAAATTTTTCCTAAGTCATTATTTTAAATTGCTTTATGAATAAATCCTTTTCACTAAATATTTAAATTACATCTCTGGTGAGTTAACTTGGGCTACCTTGATGACAATATAACCTTCATTTAACAAAGGTATCTTCAGCCTGATGAACAGCTAGTGGAGTACTCCTCATTCAGCAATTATTACTTCCGAGGTTCTGCTAGCTAGGAAACATCGGTAGCCTGGATTTTACCTGTGCCATTCCCTCAATTTGGATTTTTATTCACATTCATAGCAACTCTACTTTCTAACTGTGAACTATAAAAACTTTCTATAAAAACTTATGAAACTTTGATATGGGAAAAATCTAGAACCTTCTACACCAATAAACTACTATTGTTCCTGAAAGATGTTTTTTATACCTGTTATGGACTGCTTGAAGCTTACTAGCTTCCTACACCTGGATCCTTGGAACTTACAATTACATATCATTGTATATATATATATATATATATATATATAAAACATGTGCTATACTCCTGGTGGCCAACTGTTACAGGGGAGACAAGCTCCCCTAAATTAAGTTAAGTTGAGGCTAATTTTATTGTCTAGAATTTACATCAAAAAGTAAAGTATACAACTTTGATAATTTTATTCTACACATTATTTCTAGTTGTATGTTGGAGAGTGTGAGTTGTACAATATTTTGAGGGGGTGGATCTAACTGAACTTAAACATAGCAAGAATTAAAGCTATATGCAGTAAAAAGAGATGCAGTCCCCAACATACACTCACATTCAATTTTTGAACAATTAAAATTGAAGAGTCATCTCCCTTGTCTCTTGACATGAAGTATCACTAATGTGCATGTATGTGTATTGGCCATTGCTTGCCATGTTTTCGAATTATAAATCCACTGTACTGTCTTACAAATATTAATTGTAGAACTGTTTCTGTAATTTGGCAACTTTTGCATACAGTTGGTAGACACAGAGAAAGAGGGAGAGAGAGAGAGAGAGAGAGAGAGAGGAGTAAGACAAAGGGATGAAGAAAAGAAGAGCAGAGAGAAGAGGGTGGGAGTGGGGAAAAGGTGAGGGGGGTAAGGAGAAGGAAGTGGTAAAAGAAAAGAGAGTGGTGAAAAGAAAGCTGGATACATGAGAGAGAGTGAGAGAGAGAGAGAGAGTGAGAGAGAGAGTGAGAGTGACGGACAAAAATAAAGTGAAACTGAGCAAAAGAAAGGAGGAAGACAAACAGACATACAGATAAAGAGATAAAAGGGAGAAAGAGAAAGGCAGATATAGAGTGAAAAGGAGTAAAAGGAAAGCGGGAGAGACAGAAAGGAAGGAAGGAAGAAAAAAGGAAGGAAGGAAGGAATGAAGAAAGGAAGAAAGAAAGAGATAGGTAAAGAAAAAGAGAGAAAGAAAGAGAGAGAAAGGAAAGACAGAGAGAAAGATAAAGAGAGAGAGAAAAAGAAAGAAAGGGAGAGAGGAGAAAAAGAGAAAGAAAGAGAGAGAAAGAAAAAGAAAGAAAAAAGAGAATGAGTAAGAATGAGAAATAGAGAGAGAGTGAGAGTGAGAAATTGAGAAAGAGAGAATAAGAGAAAGATACAGAGAGTAAGGGAAAGAGAGAGAAAGAGAGGGAGAGAGTAAAAGACAGAAAGAGAGAGAGAGAGTAAGAGAGGGAGAGAGAGACTGACTCTAAATCTGGTGCAGGGCAAGTGATGAATAATACTGGTTGAATAGTGAGTTTGGCACTTCAGGGGGTTTTAATGTTGAGAAGCAAATAGCTACCTGTTCGAGTGTACTTTCTGGCAAGCACCTTACCATCTTGGGAGACAGTCACCTCCTTGACTGTCTCCTGCCTTTCGTCCTGAAGGATGGTCTTGTGCGTCTCTGTACCATCGTAATTCTTCACACACATCGTCAATGAGGTCTGTGATGCGACGGGTCGAAAGTCAGTCTCCACCTTCAGCAGCAATGTTGGTGGCGATTGGTTGGCAGTACTTCTGCTGCTGTTGTTGCTTTTGTTATTGTTGTTGATGTTGGCGTTGTTGGTATTGGTGCTGTTGTGGCTGTTGTCATTGTTGTTGTTCACTGTTGAGACATGTGACACCACCTATGCAAGGAAAGATGAAGCAAAAACAAAACCAAAAATTGCAAAATTTAAGTGGAAACAACAGCAGCAATAATAATAACAGTGAGAGAAGTGTGACCCTATCAGGGAGGCTCTACAAGGGCCATGGACAAGCTGTAACCCACAGGGCTTTCTAAATGGCACACCTAACACAAAATTAACTTTTTGGTGGAGCAACCCACCTGATGATAAGTCATATTTCACGTCGCCCAATACTTGGGAAAGTCTGTCCATGCCTACTCTCTATGTTTGCCTGACCAGCTGGAAATAGCAGCCAACTCTTCCTCAAACATAGGAAAAAAGAACAACAGTTACAAGCAGAATGATCATAAGTCTGCTCAGTCAATGCAGGCTTGTCACAATGGTAAAGATGTTTCTTTTGCAGCCATGATGTCCAAAGTTCAGTCCCAAATGCACAGCATCATGAGCAAATGTTTTACCATTGCATCACTGTGTTGCTACTTAGCCCCAGATGAGTTTTGATCCAGTAAACCAATGATTAAGCGCCTTCCATTTGTGACCATTCCATCTAATTTTTTGTTTCAAGCAATTGTGTAAATGGATTTGGTAGATGGAAACTGAAAGAAGCCTGTTATATACATACATATGCGTAGGTGTGTGTGTGCATTCCTCACACCACTTGACAACCGGTGTTGGTGTGCTTAACTTAGTGGTTTGACAAAAGAGACTGATAGAATAGGTACCAGGCTTAAATAAGTACTGGAGTTGATTCATTTGAATAAAGTTCTTCAAGATGGTGCCCCAGCATGGCCACAGTCTAATGACTGAAACAAGTAAGAGATAAAAGATAAAAGATGATAGAATAATATAAAAACAGAAAAGAAAGGTTCTTACCCTTTTAAAGGGACTCCCATAACAGGCATCACGATAATGGCGAGCATGGCTTTCCAGTGGAGGCCCACCAATTTCTCCAAGGGGCAACAACCGTGGTGAACCTGTCTGGTTTGGTACCTTGTATTCGCGCTCTGAATTGTGAACTTGTGATCTTTGAACCGTGAAGACTCGATGTATGTCATCAAAGCCCCGTGCCATGACGCCAGTTTTAGTGTGGGCCAGATCAAATGTGTGGCCCAGCTCATGTAAAGATGAACCGAGGCCTGTAGAATAGTTGGCCCAGTAATATTCGCTGGAAGTAGATTATTATTATTATTATTAGTTGGAATAATAGTAGTAGTTTAGAAGATGTCACACAATATCAATTGTTATATTATAATGTGAAGATATTGCATGCAACAGGAATTTGTCTTGTCTGTCACATCACAAGGATCTCAGGCAGTACTATACACACTATGCCTGCAGTTCCAAGTAAAGCTGATTTTTGAATTACAATTCTACAAGTGTCCAGTTATTACTTCAGGTTGGGTGGTATTGAACCCAGTGCTTTGAGGACAACAGGAACAACTGTTATGTTTGACTCTTGCTTAGATGTAGCAACAGCAAGAGTCAAACATAAAGGTGTACTGCAAAAATATGTTTTACTTGGAACTGTACACATTGCGTGAAGCGTGGTCTGTCTGAGGTCCTTGATGTGACTTGACAGACAGTACATTATTATCATTGTTGCTGTTGTTATTATTAATTATTATTATTATTAAGACAGTGAGCTGGCAGAATGCTTAGCAGTATTTTTTCCGCCTTGATATTCTGAGTTCAAATTCCACTGAGGTCGACTTTGCCTTTCATCCTTTCAAGTTCAATAAAATAAGTACCAGTTAAGTGCTGGGGTTGATGTAATCGACTAACACCCTCTCCACAAAATTTCAGGCCTTGTGCCTGTAGTAGAAAGGATTATCATTATTATGGCGTTGAGCAGGTAGAATTGTTAGCATACCAGAGGAAATGTTTAGCAGCATTTCGCCCATCTTTAGATTCTGAGTTCAAATTCTGTTGAGGTTGACTTTGCTTTCCAAAATTTCATGGTCAATGAAATTGCTGCCCTTGTGCCAAAATTTGAAACCATTATCATTATTATTATTATTATTATTATTATTGAGTGAGAGAGCAGTGCATACCAACAAAGTGACTCTGGGGTACAAATATACAAAGCCCAGTATGCCCATCTGATAAGGGTACACAAGGCACATGCATCACAACCATATGTGTGTGACATGGTGATCTCATGTGAAGATAGACCTTGCAGGTGGGGCCTAGTTACAATTTTCTTCAGGTCGAGTAGCCCATCCTGCTCAAAAGGTCTCTGAATAAGGGTTTTTTGAGGATGTTGAAAGAAACACCCATGTTTCCAAAAGTAAATTATCCAAACCTCCAAAGAATTCCTCTCAACACATGGCTATGATGCTTCCCCACTACTTCTGCTTGTGATCAGTGATGCACATATCGTCAGCCACTAAGGGACATGCTCAACTGGTTAAGGTCAAACAACTGACAAGAAAATCTGTCGTATTGAGAAGAATATTTGCTGTAGCCCATCATTTATACCAAGACCAAACATTGATAACACTTCTCATCAGTTAAGATCAGAAGCATTGACAGCCACTGCCTGGTACTGCATCAGGATATTTATTATTATTATTATTATTATTGTTATCATTAAGGCAGCAAGCTGGCAGAATTCTTAGCACACAGGACATTTCGCCCGCCACTATGTTTTGAGTTCAAATTCCACTGAAGTCGACTTTGCCTTTCATCTTTTCAGGGTCAATAAATTAAGTACAAGGGAAACTCTGAGGAGGATGTAACTGATTAGCTCCTTCCCTAAATTTCAGGCCTTGTGCCTATAGTAAAAAAGGATTATTATTATTACCATTATTGTTATTATTGTTGTTGTTGTTGTTAGTAGTAGTAGTAGTAATGGTGGTGGTAGTAGTCGTAGAAGTAGTAGTTGTAGCATTAGTACTACTTTAATAGTTGTAGTCGTAGTCATAGTTGTAGTAATGTTTAGATGTATGCACAAATGTGCAACATTTGGAATCAATGTCCTTAATATCAGGTCACAACTAGTTTCCTTAGATATTGAGGACCTTCCAAACAACCCTTGCAATTCCCAATAAAACAGAGTTCTGCATTAATGCCATTTTCATTGTTATTCTGATCTCGTTAAGGGAACTACCAAAATCTGTTGGTAATGGTACCTAGTGGCCCTATAACTTTTGAAACAACAGCAACAGAACCAAAACAACAACACTAGCTGTAAAACCAAAACAATTACTACAGAAGCAGCAATACCTAGAACAGCAACAAAAAGCAATTACAACAGCAGCAATAAGCATCCTCAAAGCAACAACAAACCCACTATCAAACACTTCCCAAAAGAAAACTTTCAACTGACTCCTTCACCTCTTCCTCCTCAGCAGAAACACAAACATGAATGCACACTTAATCAACGACTCACCTCCACACCTCTCTAAATCAGAGATCTTGCAGAGCAAGAGACCAACCTAAAGAGATCAGTGACAAAGAGGGGGGGGGGAGAAAAACAGAAAACAGCTACAACATGTTCACTAGCTTTGTCTCAATCGCATAAATCATAACCACCATCAATCAAACTTCCCCACCAATCTTCCCCGTTCAGCATGTCTCCTAGGTAACAAAATGTCTCAACACCTTTCACCTTTGAATTATTTCCAAGATCCAACATTCCAACATTCTCTCCATATTCACCTCCCCCCATACACACCTTATCTTTTATCTTCTATCAGTTTCAGCCATTGGACTGTGGCCATGCTGGAGCACTGCCTTGAAGAACTTCTAGTCAGAAGAATTGACCCCAGCACTTATTCTTTTACTTGTTTCAGTCATTTGACTGTGGCCATGCTGGAGCACCACCTTAAGGGGTTTTAGCTGAACAAATAGATCCCAGGACTTATTCTTTGTAAACCTAGTACTTATTCTATTGGTCTCTGCTACGGGGACATAAACACACCAACATCGATAGCCAAGCAATGATGGGAGAGACAAACACAAATATATATATATATTTACATATTTACACACACACACACACACACACATGACAAGCTTCTTTCAGTTTCCCTCTATTATCAAATCCACTCATAAGGCTTTGGCCAGTTGAGGCTATAGTAGAAGACACTTGCCCAAGCCCCACAATGGGACTGAACCTAGAACCATGTAGTTGGGAAGCAAATTTCTTACCACACAGCTACATCAGAACCTATTTTATATATTTAAAAAAAATCTGGTCCTTATTCTATCAGTCTCTTTTTGCTGAACCACTAAGTTACAGGGACATATACAAACCAACACCAGTTATCAAGTGGTGGTGGTGGAGGACAAATGCAGACACACACATGACAGGCTTTGTTTAGTTTCTGTCTAAAAACTCCACTCACAGCTCAAGGCTGTAGTAGAAGACACTTGCCCAAGGTGCCACACAGTGGGACTGAACCCGGAACCATGTGGCTGGGAAGCAAGCCTCTTACTACGCAGCCTATACATGTAAATGTGGTTGTTATATCAATTGATATTGTCTTCTACCACTACCTGTTTCAGTGAAGTCGCCCAGAGCATGTACATATAAAAGACTTCACTTTTCGACAGCCTTCTTGCACACTGTACACAGTCACTTCCTTTCTACTTCCCACCTAATCTTGGGTTTTAATTTTGCCTTTGTCTTGCTCATATTTACTGCTTCCGTAAGACCGTGAGCTGGCAGAATCGTTAGCATACCAGGAATAATGCTTAGCAGTCTTTTGTCCATCCTGATGTGCTGACTTGGCCTTTCAACCTTTTGGGGTCAATAAAATAAGTACCAATTGAACACTGCAGTTGATGTACTCAATTTGCCCCCTCTTCCAAAATTGCTGGCTTTGTGCCAAAATTTGAAATCAGTATTTACTGTCTTCTTCAATCCAACCATATACACTCTCTGCTACTAACATGATACTTTATGTGTGTGTGTATGTGTATACATGAATGCATGCATACATACATACATACCTACATATATACATATATATAGTAGAAAGGATTATTATTATTATTCTTATTAAGGTAGTGAGCAGGAAGAATTGTTAGCACACCAGCTGAAATTCTTAGTGGCATTTTGTCCGTCTTTACATTCTGCGTTCATATATACACACACACTTATATATATGTGTAAGATGGAATCTCCTATTGAAAATGATGCATGAGTGTTTAGCTTTTGCTGAACGAACTACAAAAATGATTTGTTTATAGCAGGGTTTGCTAAACTTTTTCGACCATCGGCCCCCTTTGCCCACTTCTCCTTCCGCATCAACCACCCTCTTCATTTAAAATATCTTAATAACTTACCTTACAGTACCATATCTTAAATGCATACCAGGTACTGATGCTGGCAATTAAAATGTTAGCTAAAATATACATGTATGACAAATTAAGAAATTGTATTGGAGATGACACTCTTTTTACTTTTAAAACTATGTGGTCGAGTATACCGTATTAAACTTTCAATTTTTATGAAATTGTTTTCACGGTTAGAAAATGTGAAAAATGCATTGTATTGCTGGAATATCTTTTATTGAAATTGGCAACATGAATGTGAGGGATGAGCATGGTGCTGACCAAGTATTTCAAGCAGTTCGTCTGGGTGAGCTGGTCTTTCGCACTCTAACCCTCATTCGACCCCTTGGCTATCATCTACCCCCTGTAATCTCTCGCCAACCCCAGGAGGAGGAGGGGGGGCTCGGACCCCTTTTGGTGACCCCTGGTTTATAGTGATCAAATTTGCTGTACGTTAGCTCACTCCCTTCAAATCAACATTGCCTGTACAGATACACAAATGTGTCACTCATCAGATGTGGAAATCATTGCAGAGCAATGTGAAATGAGGTGCCTGGTCCAGCAATTGAACTATGATCTAGTAATCAGGACTGTAATACCTTAACTACTAGGCCATATATATGTGTGTGTGTGTGTGCCTATATGCATATATATATATATATATATATATATATATATATATACACACACACACACACACATTATATGTGAGTATGTGTATCTACATCCACATATATATACATACATATATACATACACATGTATGTACACATGTATATGTATATACTCACACATACATATACATATAGATACATACATACACAGAGACACAGATGCACACACTCATTTACATACATGCACACATACACATATATTTGAATATGTCTGTTGTTTATATTTCATAATCAACCCAAACCATGCTGCCATTGACTAGCCCACACAAACACCAACAAATCCATTCTTCTGCATATTACTCACAGTAATAGCACATACAATGATTAGTAGATTGGCAGAAGTGGTAGAGCAACACACAAAATGCCTTGTGTTAAATCAACCACGGCTCTCTTTATGTGTCTGATTTCAAATCATACAATGACAATTCTAACTTTCATCTTTTTCCTTTCCAATTGATGGTAGTTAAGCCTTATACTATGGAAATTAGATATATCTCCTCAAAATTTCATTACTTTAAACTGCAAAAAACAGTTTTATACATCAATTTATCTTTTGTAGAAGAATGTCAATGTTTGAAACGGGTTTCTTTTGAGATATATCAAGTGTATTGAAGCAAGGTGACTTGTAGAAAATAGCAATTCTATTTATTCATTTCAAATGTTGGCACAAGGCCAGCAATTTCAGGGTGCAGTCAATTACAGCGACCCCCATTGCTCAGCTGGTACCTATTTTATCAACCGCAAAAGGATGAAAAAGACAGTCACTTGACAGAATTTGAATCCAGAAAGTAAACACAGATCAAATGTTGCTAAGCATTTCACCCTGCATGCTAATGATTCTGCCAGCTCACCACCTTCATTCATTTTATTTATTGGTAGATATTTAGTATCATTACTGGAGTAACAATGAAGTTTAATTTCACAGTGAAAGGGATAAGATTCATTAATTACAATATGAAGAGAATAAGGAACGTCATCAATATTATAATCTATTTCATTGGTGTAAACATCACCATTGTTGCTATCATTGGTTAACCCTTTTATGGTGGAAATTCCATTTCCCTTAGCTGTGGAAATTCTATTACTCTTAACTGCAGCAGACAGTTTTAACTACCAATCTATTTTTTGTTGTGGAAGGTCATATTTGAATCTGTTTTTTCTTTGAGATATGTCAAGTTTATTGAGACAGAAGATATTGATCCTATTTTTTTTTTTTGATAGATATTTAATATAATTACAGGAATAACCATGAAATTTAATTTTGCAGTTAAAGTGTTAATAAAGAAAGTACCAGTGAAATACTGATGTTGATTTTAATTGATGGTACCCCTCTCTCCATCCTTCGATTTGTGTCTCTCTTAGAAATCAATATTAGAACACACAAAGATGGTGAGCTGATTGGATTGTTAACATGCCGGGCAAAATGCTTAGTGGCATTTCATGTCTTTATGTTCTGAGTTCAAATTCCATCGAGGTTGACTTTACCTTTCAACCATTCAAGGTTGATTAAATAAGTACCAGTTGAAAGTTAGGGTTGAAGTAATTGACTTCCCCACTCACCTGAAATTACTGGTCTTGTGCCAAAATTTGAAACCAATATTAGAACACAAAAGCAGCATGCTGGAAGAAATGTTGGCAAATCAGACCAAAAATACTAAGCGAAATTTCTTACAGCTTTGTTATGTTCAGGATTCAAATCCTACCGTGGCTATCTTTCATTCTTGTAGGTTTGATAAAATAATGTACCAGTCAAGTACTGGGGTCAATGTAATCGACATTCTCCCTCTCTTCAAAACTGCTGATTTGGATGCCAAAATATGAAGCACTACAACAAACACATTGCACACATAACACCACTACACACACACATAACACACAAATACAGCAAGAACAATACTATCAACAACAATAACTACACAAACGACAACAACAACATCAGTAGCAAATGAACAATAAAAGCAGCGATGGCGATGGGGATAGAAGTTAAAATAAAGTAAAATATTTTTTCTGTTTTTCTTCACCTCAGATAAGTGAATGGTGGTGGTGGTGGTGGTGGTAGTGATTACGGATATGATGATGATAATGATGATGATGATGACGGGAGGTGATGAGAAGTACAAAAAAAAAACAGAACCTACGAAGAATGTTTGGAAGCTGATGTAACATGGCAAACAGCAAATTATGCAACTTTTTTTGTGATGAGGTGGTGGAGACGGTGGTGGAGAGTAACAATCCTGATCTCCCTCCCCTCCTCAACTCCACCAATCACCAGGCAACAACCCCCTCCTCTGCACCCATTCTAGCACTACACACTCCTCCCACTACCACTACCACCAACTAATGCATGCCCTACCCCCACACCTCCTTCACTATCTCCCCTCACTACCACAAATAACAACACCACCACCACCACCGCCAACAACACCTTAGCTACAAACGCTACCACAACCACTGTTGGTATCATTACTGTCACCACCACCACCACCACCACCACCGCCGCCATCTCAACCCCCACCACTAACACTATTGCCACCATCACCAGTATCAGCATCACCACCAGTACCACTGCAATAACTAACATCATAAACACCACCACCATCACCATCACCACCCACAATCTGCATGTGATACCCAGAAGAGCTGGCAGGTAGTGGTGCTAGGGAGTCTTTCAATGTTACTCATTCACCAAGTTCATTCTTTAATCAAACACACACACACACACGCACGCACACACATACACACACACTTATTTATATATACTCATATATACCCACACTCCTATCTCTCCAGACAAATAGATTTATAATAACACACACACACACATGCACACACACACACAGAGGCACACACACACACACAATCACACATTCTTTGTACATGCATTCACACATTCCTTGCATATACATTCCTAACATACACACATGTCTGTCATACAACATTCATGCAACATTCACATTCATGCAATCACACTCAACATGTTTACACAACTTTGTTATTACACACAGGAATCATACACATATATGCATTCACATGCACACACAGATACTTGTATGTATATACAAGCAAACACACAAAACCTCATACACACACACAAACATACACATGCACATACTTATGACTACATATTATATACAAAAGCACCCATCCATGTTACGCACAAACTCACCCAAAATAGTACACAGACACACACACACACACACACAACCATGCACACACACACATGTACATAAGCACATACATGCACATGTATGTACATACACACACACACACAAACACACAGCACCTCTACAAACCAACAAAGAAGCTCTATACATAACCGCAACCTGCTAGAAATAGTAGCCAAACCTCCCTTATATCACACGTTGCCATCTTTAATGTACTCTAAGGTACTCTTATAAGTATATGGGATGGTGATGGCCAGAATACTTTTGACTCTAGCTCTGCTTGATCATAACTGACCAGTGGCTGAATTAATCCATTGCTTGGGTTACAGCCACCAGATGTTTCTTGTCATTAGCAGAAAAGATTTTGTTTGTAAGAATTTGGCTGGCTAGGGGGCCAAGTCTGTGGCCTAAATATACAGTGCTTTTTGAGCTCAGTGATCCTTAGGTCTCTGAAAAGGGTCAAGAGTGAAGGGCATTGACCTTCATCCTCTGACTAAGAAGGAAAAACTTAAACAAAAAAAAAAAAATTGAAGTTGTAAGTGCATAAGTTTGTGGTGGCATCTTGGGCAGGTGTCTTCTGCTATGGCCCTGGGCAAATCTATGATTTGTGAGTGACATTGGTAAATGGAAACTGCTTAGTGGAAGCCAGTTGTGTGTGAGTGTGTGTCTGTGTCCATGTGTGTGTGTGCATGTGTATGCATATATGTGTATGTGTGTATATCTTTATATATATAAAACTGAGAATGTGTGTCTGTCTGTCTGTCTGTGTGTTTCCCTAAAACTTGAGAACTACACAACCAATTTCATTCAAATTTTACACATGCCTTACTTAGGGTCCATGTAGTATCATGGGAAAAAAATGTTCAACTTCTTGCCTAGAGCGAGCCCATAGCAATATCATATCTTCTCCACTATTTCAGTATTACGTGTTAAAAGTGATACAAAAATATTTCTCTATTTTATGTCAGATGCTTTCACTTTAACAATAAAAATAATAATAACAATTGAATTATATGTAGTAAGTAATAATTAAAATCAAACTAAAGTATAATATAATCGTAACATAACAAAAACTAAAAATAGCAATTGGTATAAAATTGCATCAATGATTTTAACTTGAGTAAGTGGTTTCACATGAATGGGAATAAATTAAAAATAAAATTAGCGTGCAGAAATGGAATAGTCCAGATGGATAATAAAAAATTAAATTAAAGAAAAGACTATTGTCTATAAAGTATACAATGTAGAGAAAAAAGAAGAGCTAACAATTCCAGTCTGTTATATATTTTGAGTATTGTTATCACTAGCGATATCAAGATATAACTTAGTATTTTGCATTTTATGTGTAGATGTATATATATAGATGTACATGTAATATGTACACATATAAATACACATATATACATACACTAGCACTATGACCCGGCAACGACGGGTCTTTAATGCTAGTATATATATATTTCCCTATATACTCCTTATTTGCTTCCTTTTCCAAAATAACTCCTCATATTGAACTCTACTATTTCCCTCTATTTAACCATCTCACATCATCTCTGATGAAAGGATATCCCTAATATGCCAGAAACAGCCGTAAGACAATCTCTTTATAAATGTCTTGAAAATTCCACACAGCCTTGGCTTTGTTATCTCATTTTATTCAACACATACACACACACACACCACACACACACACAAGCATTCATGCACTCGTCTCCTGTTTCTTCAGACAGCAGGTCATCGGTCTGCTACAAGTAGCAGTCAAAATCCTCCCTTTGGGATGACCTATGATGACATATTGAAGGGTGGGCAGGCTGAAAGAGTGTGAGCAGAGAGAAAGAATGTGGATGTAGGGGAGACAAGTGGTGGCACAAGCGTGACTGCAAAGTTCTATATCTTCAAATTAATTTCTCTCCTCTCAATTTTTCCCTGAAGAAAGACTCTGTCCAAAACGTTGGATTTTTCATTGCCCATAGCAAGCTAATGATACAGACTTTGTTGATTTTACTAAATAATACAACTTTGCTGACACAGCCTAATTGGAAACCTTTCGGAGTTTGTTTGAGCTTCTATATGGTGATGATGATGATGATGATGAAGAAGAAGAAGAAGAAAAGATGCAATGATTTTCTATTGTTTGTTGCACTTAATACACTGAAACCTTGAAGAGCAAAGACATACATATCTACATACATACACACATAAATACATACATATGTACATAATATACATACACTCATATATATATATGAATTTGGCGAAACTGCAGTATAAGAAAAGTTAAGTTTGTAAAAGTTTTTAATTTTCATCTCACTAAATTTATCCAGCTATTGTGTATCTAGTGCACTCTTCGCCTTGAATGTAATGATATATGTATAATATATGGCGTGTACTGGTACACCGGCGATTATAATTAATTTTATTGTATCGCATTTATCTTTGTTTACATATTCTCTCGATAAATTTCTGACCGTTAGACGATATACCACAATCCCCTATTTTGTCGGGTTTGTTCTGAGTCTGCGCAGTGTTTTTAATAGTTTAGAAAGAGCATTTCGATAGACGCACATGGGTCTATTGATATGGTCTTCCCATCATTAACAGGAATCTTACTGAAGAGCCAGCCTGAGTAAATAAATACTATTTTAATTACTGAATTTGGCGAAACTGCAGTATAAGAAAAGTTAAGTTTGTAAAAGTTTTTAATTTTCATCTCACTAAATTTATCCAGCTATTGTGTATCTAGTGCACTCTTCGCCTTGAATGTAATGATATATGTATAATATATGGCGTGTACTGGTACACCGGCGATTATAATTAATTTTATTGTATCGCATTTATCTTTGTTTATATATATATATATATATATATATATATATATATATATGCATATGTATGCATATACATAAATACATACATATATAAACATATATAAATATGTAATTACATACACACTTAAATTTATGCATACATACATATGTGTGTGAGCATCTATATGTGTGTGTGTGTGTGTGTCTAAATATATTTATACACACATATCTGCCGGTATACATAAGTATAGATACATATATATATATATACCCATGCTAGCATGGAAAACGGACGCTAAACGATGATGATGATGATGATGATGTATGTATCTGTACTTATGTATGCCATATATATATATATATAATATATATATATATATATATATATATATATGCATATGTATGCATATACATAAATACATACATATATAAACATATATAAATATGTAATTACATACACACTTAAATTTATGCATACATACATATGTGTGTGAGCATCTATATGTGTGTGTGTGTGTGTGTCTAAATATATTTATACACACATATCTGCCGGTATACATAAGTATAGATACATATATATATATATACCCATGCTAGCATGGAAAACGGACGCTAAACGATGATGATGATGATGATGTATGTATCTGTACTTATGTATGCCATATATATATATATATATATACATACACACACACATAGACACATACTCAGGCATATATGTGTGATTAGGTTAACAACAGCGATAAAGACTCCGCCGGTTATGACGACGAGGGTCCCAGCTGATACGATCAACGGAACAGCTTGCTCATGAAATTAACGTGCAAATGGCTGAGCATTCCACAGACACGTGTACCCTTAACGTATTTCTCGGGGATAATCAGCGTGATGCAGAGAGTGACAAGGCTGACCCTTTGAAATACAAGTACAACTCATTTTTGCCAGCTGAGTGGACTGGAGCAACGTGAAATAAAGTGTCTTGCTCAAGGACACAACGCGTCGCCGGGAATCGAACTCACAACCTTACGATCATGAGCCGAATGCCCTAACCACTAAGCCACGCGCCCTCACTACAACAGCGATATAACATCTATATAAACAAAATATTTTTCCTCCCAAATGATAAAGTTAACATTGCTTATTATTATTATTATTATTATTATTATTATTATTATTATTTCATTATCATCATCTTCATTTCAAGATGAAAAAAGGGGAAAAATATTAACTGAAATATTATATAAATAATAAAATAAAAAAAACAAAAAAAAGCAAAAGACAAAAAGAAAATTGCTAAATCTAATATAATTTTTTTTAACAATTTATTTTCTTTATTTGGATTATATTTATCTAAATATCAGTTGTCTAGAAACTTTTAAACTGAAAATATTTTGGTGAGAAATTTTCGTTTTATCTATATTTGGGTGTCTTATTTATTCTTTCAGATTATTTATTTGTTGGTTTATCTACTTTTAAATGTGTGTGTGTGTGTGTGTGTGTTCGGGGTGGGTACTCATATTTGTGTTTGTGTGCTTGTTTCTATGTTTCTATATTTTACATGCTTTTGAAGGGGTTAAGTATGAGTATTTAGGTATGTGTGTGTGTGTGTGTATATATATATATGTGTGTGTGTGTGTGTGTGTATGCATGTATGTATGTATATGTATATCAATATGGCTATGCATGCTTGTTGTGGATAATATTATTTCTATGAATATGTTTATATATTTTGGACATTTTGGATGAATTTAAGTCTGAGTTTGTATGTGTATGTATATTTATATATGTGTGTGTGATTGTGTGTGTGTGTGTGTGTGAAAACAGGCATGAACACGTGTAGGTTTCAGTTTTGGAGTTTCACTTTCTAATAGCAATCACTACAACCACCACCACACCACAACAACAACAACACTAGAACCACTACCAACACCAAAATCAATAAGTGATCATCAATGTTATTTGCTGATATCTTTCTTTCATTTCTACCTTTCTGTTTATCCTTCCTTCTTTCCTTCCTTCCTCTGATCCCCTTCCTCCCCTCTCTCTCACCTTCTCTCCCACCTCTGTTCCTATCATCCATCCATCCAGCCAGCCAGCTTTCTTGATATCACAAAATGTTTTGCAACAACACTGATGATGTCTTTCATTGAAAATAATTCTCTCATCCCAAAAAGTCTGCTTCACCTCACTTCACCACATTCCATCACATCTCACTCTACTCTGCCTCACTCAATTCCACTACACTCCATTCTATGCCACACACACACACTCCATTCTACCTCAGCCAACTTCATGCCACCTCACACATTACACAGTACCACTCCTATCCACCTACTCCACTCCACTCTGCCATACTCAAACTCCACCCACTCTACCTCAATAAAGTCTACACCACTCCACCAGACTTACCTCCTCTCCACCTCAATAAGTTCTACTCAATTACACCCCCTCCACTCACCCACTTCAATAAACTCCACTCTACTCCACCTCACTCCAACTCAAGCTCTACTCCACTCCACTGCAATAAACTCTACTCCACCACATTCCACTGTACTCTCCTCCTCTCACTCCATCTCTAAAACCTCCACTCCACTCCATGTCAAATAGATTGTTATGTTATATCCTTTTTAAACAAATGAAATCAGAAGCTAACCCACAATCATCATAATCACTTGACGTCCACTTTTCCATGCTAGCATGGATCAGAAGAACTTTGTTGAGGTAGATTTTCTATGACCAGAAGCTCTTCTGTTTCCTTGGAAGGAATTAGTGTGTTGAGTCAACAGTTTTGCAATATTCTTTTGGTAACTTACTAAGGTGGAAAACTTGCAGAATCATTAGTCTGTCAGGCAAAATGCTATCTGTCCCTACATTCTGAGCTCAAATGCTGCCTTTAATCCTTTCAGAGTTGATAAATAAAGTACCAGTTGAACACTGAGGTCAATGTAATCGATGTAACTCCTACCCTGAAATTGCTGGCCTTGTGCCAAAATTTGAAACCAATATTTTGGTAACTTATTTGTCAAGTTATAAAAAAAACAACCACCCAAGCATTCAAAGTAGAGGCCACCACGTTGCACAGTTTGAAGTCACCTCTCTGCCAGGTCTTTGATCTCATGCTGATACCAGTTCTTATTCTTCAAGGAGCAGAAATTCTCCATTGAAGCTGTCATCTCCTCTTGGTTTGTTGGTTCCACCTCCTCTTGGTCTGTGAGCACAGGATGTGAGCCGTGGCGTCAATGGTTTGACCATCCAGAATGAACTTGTAATGAATGACCCCCTCATCACCTTGTGTTTGAAATGCCCATGTTTGGCATCAAGTTCCTGAAGTTGTCCCTTGCTTAACTACTGCTTATGCACATCAAGGCTACTTGTCCTGATCTATGGTTCACATCCTGTGCTTGCAATGCTTCATCATCCAAAAGGAGGCAGATGCTTCAGTAAAGGAGTTCTTTGCTTCAAAGGACAAGGACTGGTATCAACATAGGATCAATGAACTGGCAAAAAGGTGGCCCAGGTCCACATTAACCAGTTTCTAAGCCCTATTCTTTCAGGTTCAGTTCCACTATGAGACACCTTGGTTGAGTTCTACTATATCCCCAGTCTTCAGAGTGATTTTGGAAACTAAAAGAATCCCATCATATGAGTGTATGTTTTATTGTTTCCTTCCCTTGGCATTGACTGATAGGTGTAAACAAGTGTCACCATTATGAAAGCAATGCATTTTGTTGTTTACCGATTTCTGCGGAAGCATGTCCGATTATGAGGAAATATTTTCTTATGTGGAAAAAGGTAAGGATTGGCAATGAGAAGGTCATTTAGTCACAGAAAAATCAGCCTTGACATATTTCATCTGACTCATGCAAGCATGGAAAAATAGACATTAAAATGATGATGTTGATTGATGTAAGGTATGATTCCAGCCATGACCATCCCATCTTTCTATCTATCTGACACTCTATTTGCTTGTTGCTGTTTAGCCCTGGGAGTAGACAACAGCAATCAAAGCAATCAAAAATCAAAGAAGTGTCTACATGGTCATTCGACCTCCTAGAAATAGCAGCCAAATCTCCTTCAGACCACACCCCTTGTTACTGTTTGCTTCATGCTCTTGCTTGATGAGGCTAGGGTCATTCCAGATTAGTGGACCCAGAGACATCATCATGTGTAGAGCCGACAAGGTCTATGCATGATCAAACTTCTCTGTGATAGAAAAGAACACAGTAAAGATGTGGTTCAAGGAGGATTTAGCTGCTATTTTTAGCAGGTCTTATGATCATGTAGAAGCTACCCATTTGGTAGTGGTGGTTGTTGTCTTTGTTGCATTGCTTGAACTGTTGGCAGCATTTGGTGAGATGGTGACAGTTGTTGTTGTTGGTAGTGGTGTTAATGGAAGTGGTAATGTTGGCAGTGGTGGTGGTCACAGTTGGCAGTGGTGCCAAAGTTTCAGTCATACCTCTTCGCCTTTGTCAGTTAAGTTCAAGTAACAATGATGATCCACAGAGACAGCAGTTACAGTGGGGTGGTGTAGGTGGTTGTGGTGATGGCTATAAGCAGCGGCAGAGGTGGGAGTGGTAGTGATGGTAGCATTGGTAATGGTGGTGCTGGCGGCTGTGGTGACAACAGCAATGGTGGTGATAGCAGTGGTGGTGGCGGTGGTAGTGGTGGCGGTAGAGGTGGTGGTAGTGATGGTGGTGGTAGCAGTTGTGGTGGCAATGGTGACAGTGGCAGGAGTGGTGGTGGAAGTGATGGTAGTGACAGTGCCAATGGTAGTGGTGGTGATGGGGTCAGGAGCAGTGGTATAGGTACTCCTAGCAACAGTGCTGATGGTAGTGGTGATGAAATGCTGGTGGTGGTGGCCTCAGTTTCAGCCATGCCTCCTTTCCTTTTGTCAATTAACTTAACAATGATGATCTTAGAAAAGGAATAGGAAGAAACCTTTGCTTTGTGTACAGCACCGAACCAATCCCTGATCCCTTTTTAGCAAAGGCAGCAGTTAAAACATTTCCTTTTATCAAGACCTTAAAAGGTTCCATGCAAAAGAACGCAACCCATATTAAAACATTGTGTCATTACTTCCTTTTAAGTCCCCACATTCATTTACCACAACTACTACCACCACTGTTACTGTTGCCACTGCCACCACTGCTGTCAATACCACTACCAGAACCATCACCTTATCACTGCCACCACTACCACCACCTCTATCAGCACTACCAACTGCCACTATCCCCCATCACCACTGTAGCTGCCGCCACCACCATCGCCACCACATCACCACCATGAGTGACACTGCCAACACCACACTGCAATGACTGACACCACCACCACTACCACCACTACCACTACTGGTGCCGCCATCACCACAACAACCCTGCTGCTGCCGCCATGATCCCTTGCCACCATCCTTACCCACTGCTTAACATTTTGAGTTCAAATACTGCTGAGATCAACTTTGGAAGCTGGCAGAGATGTTGGTGTAGGGACAAAATGCGGAGCAGCATTTACATTCTGAGTTCTAATTCCACTAATGTCAACTTTACTTTCCTTTCAGGGTTGAAAAAATAAAGTGCCAATTGACTAATTGAGTACTGGGATGATGTTGTCAACTAGCTCCCTCCTCCCAAATTTCAGGCCTTGTGCCTAGAGTAAAAAGGATTGTTATTATTATTATTATTATTATTATTATAGGTGGTGAACCGGCAGAATTGTTAGCATGCCAAGCAAAATGCTTCACAGTATTTCGTCTGTCTCCAATGTTCTGAGTTCAAATTCCAGCAAGGTTGATAAAATTAAATACCAGTTGAGTACTGGGATCAATGTGATCAACTGTCCCCCTCCCCACATAATCCAGGCCTTGTGCCTATAGCAGAAAGAATTATTATTATTATTATTATTATAGGTGGTGAGCTAGCAGAATGCCGGTGGGCATGCCAGGTAAAATGCTTAGCGGTATTTCATCAATCTTTACATTCTGAGTTCAAACTCCACTGAGGTCGACTTTGCCTTTCATCCTTTCGGGGTCGATAAATTATGTACTAGTTGCATACTGGGGTTGATGTGTTCGACTGTCCCCCTCCCCACATAATCCAGGCTTTGTGCCTATAGCAGAAAGAATTATTATTATTATTATAGGTGGCGAGCTGGCAGAAATGTTAGCACACCAGGCAAAATGCTTCATCTGTCTTTATGCTCTGGGTTCAAATTCCACCGTTGTTGACTTTGCCTTTCATTCTTTCAGGGACGATAAAATAAGTACCAGTTAGGCACTGGGGTTCAATGTAATCAACTTACCCTCTCCCTGAAATTGCTGGCCATGTGCTAAAATTTGAAATCCTTACTATTATGAAGGCAGTGATCTGGCAGAGTGGTTAGCACGTCGGGCGAAATGCTTAGCGGTATTTCGTCTGCCATTATGTTCTGAATTCAAATTCCGCCAAGGTCGACTTTGCCCTTCATCCTTTTGGGGTCAATAAATTAAGTACCAGTTATGCACTGGGGTCGATGTAATCAACTTAATCTGTTTGTCTGTCCCTGTTTATTCCCTCTATGTTTAGCCCCTTGTGGGCAATAAAGAAATAAGAATGATTAGTATGCTAGGCAAAATGTTTATCGGCACGTTGTCCATCCTTATGTAACAATGGTGATCCATGTCTTTTTGGGATTGATCAAATGAGTACCAGTTGTGCACTGAGGTCAATGTAATCAGCTTACCTCCTCCCCCCCAAACTACTTGCCGTGTGCCAAAATTTGAAAGCATTATTATGCAAAGAAAGATAGAAAGAAAAAAGAAAGACAGATAAAAAGAAAGAAAGTAAAGAAAAGATAGAAAGAAGGAAAGAAAGAAAGAATGAAAGAAAGAAAGAAGGAAGGAAAAAGAAAGATAGAAAGAAAGAAAGAAAGACAGATAAAAAGAAAGAAAGTAAAGAAAAGATAGAAAGAAAGATAGAAAGAAAGAAAGAAAGAAAGAAAGGAAGACGGAAAGCAAAAAAGGAAAAGAAAATGTGATAGAACAAAGGAGTGAAAAAGAAAGGAAAGAGAGAGAAGAAAGAAAGGGAGAAGGAAGAAAACAGAAAGAGTAAGAAAGGAATGAGAGACAGAGAGAAGATGAGTCAAGAGATGAAAAAGAAAAAAAGGGAACTTTCCAAAGAATAAAAATTTAAAGTGGAAAATAAATTTGGCCCTTTGATTTCCACTTCTGAATTCTGGAGGCTGTGATGATAGTGATGGTGGTGGTGGTGGTGGTGGTGGTAATGCTGGTGTTGTTGATGGTGGTGGTGGTGGTGATGATGAGGATGATAATGATGATGATGATGACGACGATGATGCTGGTGCTATTGCCGCTGCTGCTGATGATCATGATAATGATGATGATGACAATGATGATGGAGGCAGGGGGGGGAGCAGTTGCTGGTGGTGTTTTTGTTGTTGTTGGTGGTGGTGGTGGTAGAGTCCCCCCCCTGTTTTTGTAGGTGGTGACTGTATTTTTACTGTTAGTGTTGGTGGCAGTGGTGGTGGTGGTGGTGGTGGAGTGAGTGATGTGATGATGTACCAGAGTGAGGGTAAGGAAAAAAGAAAAAAGAAAACAATAAAAAGGTGCGAATGAGGTCAGCAGGCCATGATTTATGTCAAATAAGCAGTGGAGCTGATAAAACTATATCACCACCCCCAACAACTCAGGCCCCCACCAGTCCCCTCACTTAACGCGCGCGTGCGTGCACACACATACTATCTTCAAATTTTGATTATTTCTTTTTCACTTATTAATAATAGTTCTTATTTTATTTTCGTTTTAGATTATTTATTTATTTATTTATTTATTTTGGCCATTGCAAATCAAAAAAGCCAATTCCAACACCACCACCACCACCATTACCACAACTATGCTGCCACCGCCACCACCACCATCACAACCAACACCACTTCCACTGCCACCAACGTCACCATCACTACCACTGATACCTCCACTGCCACCTGCACCAGAATGGCTGCTGCCTCCACCACCACCACAACTCTCTCTCCACTATCCTCATAGAAATATATCCAGATCAGATCAAACATAATCACAGATAAGACTAGATATAACAACTACATTAGACAGAATAATTAGTGCGGTCCAGTGGGTTCTTAACCTGGATGAGGTTTTGCCCACCCCTTTCACCCCTACAGCCATCCCTGCTTCAGAGGTGGAGGGGTAGGTGCTGTGAACTTGCATGAGGGTTCTATAAACAGCCAGAAACCTTCAAGAGGATGGTGCTGGATGTCTATGGAAGCTCAGTGTTTTCTCAGAAACAAAACATTGAAACCAAACCAAGTAAAGAACTTACTCTTTCTCTTTTACTCTTTTATTTGTTTCAGTCATTTGATTGTGGCCATACTGGAGCAACACCTTTAGTCAAGCATATCGACCCCAGGACTTATTCTTTGTAAGCCTAGTACTTGTTCTATGGGTCGCTTTTGCCGAACTGCTAAGTTACGGGGACGTAAACACACCAGCATCGGTTGTCAAGCAATGTTGGGGGGACAAACACAGACACACAAACATATACACACACACACACACACACACACATATATATATATATATATATATATATATATATATATATATATGACGGGCTTCTTTCAGTTTCCGTGTACTAAATCCACTCACAAGGCTTTGGTCGGCCCAAGGCTATAGTAGAAGACACTTGCCCAAGGTGCCACGCAGTGGGACTGAACCCAGAGCCATGTGGTTGGTAAGCAAGCTACTTACCACACAGACTCTCCAAGCACATTTTCAAAAATAAGGAAAGAAAAAAAGTGTTTTTGAGGATTAGACACAGAGTGTTATCTGTGTATTATCAGTGACAACCTAGATATCCCCTACTCCATTTTTTGAAGGAAATGATGTTGCTGTTGTTGTTATTGTTCATATAAAGTGGCAAGCTGGCAGAATTGTTAGAACATTTGGCAAAATGTTTAGCGGCATTTTGTTTCTCTTTACATTCTGAGTTCAAATTCCATCAGGGTTTTGATGTTGCCTTTCATCCTTGCAGGGTCATTAAAATACCAGCTGAGTACTGGGTATCGATATAATCAACTTACCACCTCCCCTGATTGTTATTCTTCATATAAAGGAGGTGAGCTGGCAGAATCATTAGCACATTGGACAAAATGCTTAGCAGCATTTCCCTTGTCTTCACGTTCTGAGTTCAAATTCTGCTGAGGTCAACTTTACCTTTCAAACTTTCAGAGTCAATAAAATAAGTACCAGTTGAACACTGGGGTCAATGTAATTGACTTACCCACACCTTTGAAATTGCTGGCCTTATGCCTAAATGTGAAATCATTATTATTATACCTGGTTGAGAAAGCGTTCAGCATAATAGCACAAGTGTTCTCTAAATACTGAAGTACATTACTTACTTAAAGCTCTTCACCCCCTATGAAATGCATCAATGACATTTCTCCAAGGTTCTTGACTCTGGACCACATTTTCCTCTCTCAGGTCTTGTTGATTTTGAATTATCATTCATGCTTCTGTAACTGTATTTTTCTAAGTATGGGTGGAGGCCCTACACAAACCCATTTTACTTCTGAAACGTAGTGATTCATATTAGTCTAGCTTCTATCCTTTGATCTGTCCAGCATAGAAAGGCCCTCCCAAGAGCTTCTACTCTGCTGGTATAGCTCTCAGGGTCATTGAAGCTTATAAACCACCACACCACAACAAGGACTGAAGTACAATGTAAATATCTAAAAAGGGAGATTTAGGGCTCTATTTGTCAAATATCAAACCTGGTATTTTTAAACTAGCCAAGTGCTATCAAGGACAAAGTAGTCATTATCTTTTACCTTTTACTTGTTGTCTCAATCTTTGGACTACAGAAATGTTGGGACAGCACCTTGATGGGTTTAGTTGAAAAAAATTGAACCCAATACTTCTTTCACTAAGTCTAGTACATGCCTTATGGACACTTTTGTGAGTGCTAAGTTATAGGGACATAAACAAACAAACATTGGTTGTCAAAATGTGGCAGGGGACAAACACAAATACAAAGACATACATACATAGACAGATACATACATTTACATATACACATATATGTGTGTGTGTGTGTATATATATGTATGTGGTTGAAAAATATAGTTATAGGTATAAATATACCGTAAACAGGTATTAAAAAATAGAGGAGAAAATGATGGCTGTTTTTTTTAGGAATATGATGAATCTTTATCAGAAATCATTTTTTCTCTCTTTTTGGATCTCTCAAAGAGTTTGAATTGTTCTTTTTGAACTTATTTTTTTCTCTCGTATGTATGTATGTATGTATGTTTGCCAAACATACATGCATACATACACAGGCACTCCATCAGTTATGATGATGAAGGTTCCAGCTGATCCAGTTGCCAGAGGAGGCTGCTATTGAAATTAATGTTTAAGTGGCTGAGCACTCCACTGACATGTGTCATCATCATCATTGTTCGACCATGGTCGAGACAATAGAATTCACTATGTTACACCAGACTTCATGGTCCATCATAGCATTATGGAGGTCCTGTTGCTGGATGCCTGTATCCCTGGAGATTACATCAGGGTAGGAGAGTGTGTGCCCTCTGATACCATGAGCAGATGGCTTCCAGAGGAGAAGAGTAGAAATTGCCTCGTTTTCAGCTATACAAATGTCCAGCAAACTGGACTCTTCTACCTTTCACAAGAGATGACACAGGTGGTAGTTTCCCATATATTTGCATTTTGGTTGGATGGCGCTTCCACGAGAGATTTTGAGCTCTCATAAGGAGGCGAGTGTAGGTTCCATCCAACCACCTCTCAAGCTTCTTTTGATAACGTCCAGGTTTCTGAGCCATATAGTAGAATTGGTTCAACTGTGTACCATTAACATAGTTCTTAGGAAGATTCAGCATGACACAAATAATGTGTGACAAGGCTGACCCTTTGAATTACAGGCACGGCTTATTTTCATCAGCTGAATGAACTGGAGCAATAAAGTGAAGTAAAGTGTCTTGCTCAAGCACACAGTGTGCAACCAGGTACTGAGCTCACAACCTTACAAGTGTGAGCTGGACACCCTGACCATTAAGCCACATACCTTCACATATACCTCCATACACATGCAATACACACACACACACACTCAGATATTCACTGAGACATACATACACTTAAATACATATATATACAAACACATATGAAGGCATACATACAAACATACATAAATACATATATATACATACTTATAAATATGCATGCATTTATCCACCCCTCCATGCAAGGACGTACATATGAACATGCATGCATATATATACATACACACATACACATAAATACTTAGATACATACATAAAAAACATACCTACATACACACACACACAGAGTGATTACCAATATACGTAACGAAAAATACGTAAAACCAACATGAGAAACCTCTACTTGCTAGAAATAGCAACCAGATCTCACTCCTACCATTTTAAAACAAAGGGGAAAACATACATTGAATAATGTAACCCTAGGTAACCCCTTAAATGACAGAGCGATGAAGGTTGCAATGCTGTTTGATTATAGATCTGCTTTGTTTCATTAGAACTGGCCTGGGTGGTACCGCCTCTGTCACCACTACCACCACCACCACAACAACACATACATTACATAATGTACACGCATACATACATACATACAGTACAATGATGTGCATGCATCAACTGCTGTGTTGTTTGAGTGTGTGTGTGTGTGTGAGTTGTGTGTGTGTGTGTGTGTGTGTGTTTGTGTGGCAATCTATATCACATTAACGACATTAGCTGCTGCTGGGCCCATTATAATGGAATTTTCTGGAACAACGACACCGACGTCTCATATGGAATTGACATTTTATCGTTCGTAACATGATGACAATGACGACGACCACCATCATCATCATCATCGCCATCACCACCACCACCACTATCACCACAACCAACACCACACCCACTACCATCCTCACCACCCCCAACAACAACAACAACACTACACACTATCAGCAACAGCAACTCCACCACTACCTCTATCAGTATTGCTGCCAAACTACCATAACCACCACCACCACCGCTGCCACTGCTGCTACCACCATCACTGCAGACACCACCACTGCCATCACCATCACAGACACCATCACCACCACTGCTGCTACTGCAGCCACCACCCTGCAAACACCACCACCAATGCACACCACCTAAGCTATAACCACAATTATTATTATCATCATTGAAATGACACCAATTTCTTTATGCTGATATGGCTTAGATAAGTGTGTCATACAAAAAAAAAACATTGCTATTTGTCTTACTTTTTAGATTACATCAATAGTGTCGTTGCTTAACACCAGGTCAGCCCTGATCCAGCAGAACTAAGATCTGAGGCTATTCCAGTTGTAACCGTGCCATTCTTCTGTCTATTAAAGACTACACTGGCCAATGTATCTTCTATATTTAATCCATTTTGATATCAACCTGTCAAAGAATGCACTTGGTTTTATGCTAAAAAGCTTCAGGGCTTAAAATGTTGCTTCTCGAGCCATTCAGGCCGGTTTCCCGGTTTCAGTGGCGTAGACATTCCCCACCTGGACGGGGCGCTGGTCCATCGCAGGATTACTTGAAAATAGCAATCAAAGAGGTCCATAAACAAAAGAACTGGTTGAGAACAACTGATTTCATTGCTTTGTTTGCTGTCAAAACAAAGAGGACGAAGGAGGTGAGCTGGCAGAAATGCTTAGTAGTGTCTTTATGTTCTGAGTTCAAATTCTGCCAAGGTCGACTTTGCCGTTCATCCTTTTGGGGTCAATAAATCAAGTACCAGTTATGTACTGGGGTCTTTCTAATTGACTGGCCCAAGTCCTCAAAACTTTTGGACCCTATGCCTAGAGTAGAAAAGAAAATATAATCCAAGAGAATGACACTAATCTGTATATATCAGTGTAGTAAAAACATTCATTCAGACCCCAAAAGGATGAAAGGTAAATGTGATCCAAGAAGGAGTTGAACGCAGAATGTAAAACGGCCAGTATAAATACCACAAGGCATTTTCCCCAATACTTTAATGATTCTTTCAACTCGCCACCTTTAAAAACATAACCTCCATATCTTTCACTAAACAAGGATACAACCCCCCCCCCCACATACACACACACAAAAGAAGCAGCTAATTTTTCAGGTTAATTATTCAATTTTATTTTATTCTTGATGCTGCAATTTTTATTGTTATTGTTGCCTTTGTTGCTGCTATTGTTATTGTCGTTATTGTTATCACTTTTGTGGTTGTCATTTGTCCTTAAAATTGGATTATCATTTACTCAAAAATAAAAAAAAACATACTAAGAAAAAAGAAAGCGAAAGATTATACACCACCACCACTGCCGCCACCACCACTACCGCCGCCACCACCACCACCGCCGCCACCACCACCACCATTTCATATTTATGAAGAGTTTAGAGATAAATATAAATATATTATATTATATTGAAAGCCCTGACATTTTTAGTTTCAATTAGTCTAATTCCTTTT
>NC_043021.1:26860274-26882774 GCF_006345805.1 Octopus sinensis
AAAATTCTTCAAGGCAGTGCCTCAGTATGGCTGCAGTCTAATGACTCAAACCAGTAAAAGATATCACACATCAGTGCAGAATAAAGTTGTTTATGATATCACATAGTGAAACTGAACCTGAGACCTCATGGTTGGGAGGCAAGTTTCCTAACCACAAGGCCATACCTGCACATTATATTGTGTTGAGTCAAAAGTTTTGCACTATATTGGTAATTTATTTCCTTTATTTATCAAATTACAACAAAAGCAGTTCCAAGACTCACTTCCTGTGCTTGCAACACTTTTATCAACCAAGTGGAGGTGGAAGCTTCAGTGATGGAGTTGTTCACCTCGAAGGACAAGAGCTGGTATCGGTGTGGAATCAAAGAACTGGCAGAAAGGTGATTTCAAATGGTGAAACATGGTGGCCTCTACTTTGAATGTTGGGCTGCTTTTGTTGGAACTTAATGAATAAAACCAATATGTTAGCAAAATATTAAACAACTTTTAACTCTACACAATATTTTTAGCTCTGTTACCATCACTGCAAAGAGAAGTAATATGTTAATGTGTGATAGTTTGAGAGGAATGAGGTAACAAAAGAGTATCGGAAAATAGTGTGTATCTGTGAGCGTGTGTTTGTGTTTGTGAGTGTGTGTGTGTGTGTGTGAGTGTCTGTGTAAGAGAGAGACAAAGAAAATAAAGAAGAGGGACAGAAAAAGAAAGAAATAAAGAAAGAGGGAAAAGAAGAAGAAAATGAAGAAGAGAAGGGATGAGCAGCAAAAGGAAGGGAGGAAAGATCCAACTTACCGATATGCACTGTCATCCATCAGTTTGGAACGATTTATTTTCCTGCAATCTGTGAAGCGGAACGATAACTGCTGCAGTTCCTCAGCCCAGGTGTGTAAGTTGCCGCTACCAAATAATGCTAAGCCACCACCACCTGAATAAACATGCAGGGAAAGAATACAGTTAGCAGGGTGTGTGTGTGTGTGTGTGTGTGTATGTGCAATGCATGTTTAAATGTATGTGTATGCATATGTATGTATGCATACGTGTGTATGTTTGCATGTGTGCACGTGTATATGTTTGTTTGTGCTTGTATGCATATGTGTTTATGTGTACTGATGTGTACATATATATGCGTGTGTGTGCATATGTATGTGTGAATGTGTAGGTCTGTGTGAGTGTATATTTGTATGTGTGTGTGAGTGCACATGTGTATGTATGTATGTATGTATGTATGCAGAAGTCTTCCTGTAAGGAAGGAGCTGGTTTCAAACGAAGATACAAAGCTCCATCATTTGAACTTAGATAACAAAAGCAAATTTCACTTTAGAACTTCAGAAAAGTTTTGCATATTTTTATTGCTTTTGTAATGTGCATGTTTGCTGGTTGATTTACTTTTCTGAAAACCCCAGTCTTTCATTCATTCAGGGTCAATATAATAAAGTATCAATCAAATACCGAGGGTCAATATGATCAGTTTGCCATTTCCCCTCAAAATTGTTGGCCCTGTACCAAAATTAGGAAGAATTATTCTTTGTTCTTTATCTTTTACTTGTTTCAGCCATTAAACTATGCCCATGCTTAAAGAATTTTTAGTCAAATGAATCAACCCCGTACATATTTTTTAAGCCTGCTACTTATTCTATCAGTCTCTTTTGCCAAACTGTTAAGTTACAGGGACATAAACACATTAACACTGGTTGTCAAGCAGCAGTGGGAGACAATCACAGACACAGAGCCACACTCACACACACACACACGACAGGTTCCTTTAAGTTTCCATCTTCCAAATCCACTCAGTTTGATTAGCCTAAGGCTATAGTAGAAGAGACTTGCCCAAAGTGCCATGCAGAGGAACTGAACCTGGATCCACATGGTTGGGAAGTAAGCTTCTTACCACACAGCCACACCTGCTAACAAGTGCTTGACAAGTCTGCTCCATCGCTGAGTCTTGGCATCTTAGTTACAGTCCCTTGTCATTTAGTTTGTCTGGTTCAGCATTTCCTGTGATCAACCTTCAAAACTGCTCTTATCATCTGTCCCTGTACTTCTCCCTTTGAAATACTTAACCCTTTTTACCCCTGCCAAATTGTGCATTCTTCATGTGGATCATCAATTCATACCAGCACAAGCAGTCTTCAGTCTTGTACACCATGATCAATTCTGTTTTACTTGTTTCAGTCATCAGAATGTGGTCATGATGGGGTACCAACTTGAAGGAATCATTTTGTCAAGCAGATTAACCCCCAAGTACTTACTCTATTGGTCCCTTTTGCTGAACTGTTAGGTTAGAGGGACACAAATGAAAGCAAAGATATACACACAAATACCTGTATACAAAATATCTCTCTGTATGTATCTATACACACACACACACACACACACACACACACACACACACACACACACACACCATCATTAATATCACTGTCATCATTTAATATCTGCTTTCCATGCTGGCATGGGTTGGACAGTTTGACAGGAACTGGTCAGCTGGAGAGATACCCAGGCTTCGTTTGTCTGTTTTGGCATCGTTTCAATGGCTTGATGCCCTTCCTAACATGCCAACCACTTTACAGAGTGTACTTGGTGTTTTTAATGTAACACAGGCACAGACACTTTTATATGGCATTGACATGGACTCTTTTACAAAGCATTGGCATCGGTGCTGCTTGTACATGGCAGTTTCACAGGTGCTTTTACATGGCACCATCACCCATGAGACCACAAGATTAGCATCTCTTGGCTGAGAGAGGGATATAGAGGACATACCTGTAATCAGGGTCAGCTACAATTGTACTTCACTTGAGAGGCCATGATTTTTTTTAGATTGACACACACACACACATACATATGTGAGGGTACATGGTCAAGTGATTAGGGTATTGCGTCCACAATCATGAGATCATGGTTTCAATTCCTGGACAAGGGGTGCATTGTGTTCTTAAGCAAAATACTTTATCTCATATTGCTCTGTGATCACTTTGACACCTGACATGTGGTATGCCATACACGTGGTCAGGCAACGTTGATTTGCTGAAGGATATGAGTAAATGTACATGCACATGCTCACTATAAACAAATTAATTTTGCAGGTTGTTCAATAAAATCTGAACACTTATTCTTTGTCTTCAGCAGGAAATTCCATCACATACATACGTGCACACACACACACACACACACACACACGCACACAGAGTAAAATTGCTAAAAACGTTACTAAAAATCTCTATTTTACTGGGTGACCCAAAGCTATAGTAGAAGATACATGCTCAAGCTGTTATGCAATGAGATGGAATGTGACACCACGTAGTTGCAAAGTGAACTTCTAAACCATACAGACAAGTTTAACAAATCAAACGTCCACAGAGATGCATCCCTCATTGACTTTATCAACCATATTTTACTTCATTTCAAAGCATCATGAAATCTGAAGTAGTAGAGAGGAATAATGGAAGCCCACATGCTAAAAGGATAACAACTGTCCCTCAGTAAGTTTTCATGAAGCCTCAGTGAGAAAGGCAGGGTATATTGTAAGCAACAACAAAATACATCACCAATCCTTATGTTAGCTTTTGAATATTTTTTCTATCCAAGGAATTCTATACACTAATATAAGTAGTTCGGTCTACTTCAAGTTCCACCATAAAAAATACAAATTAATTCAATTCTGTCCAAGATTCTAGATTCTTATAATGTAAACATCTTTTAACTATTGCTGGTAAGAACAACACTTCTAAAATGAATTACAAAAATTCAAAGTGTTGCTTTGGTCTAACAGTTAGCATCCTGGTCATGTTCACTGATGTGGATTCAAATTCCACTGGCAGCCTTCAATTTATTCCCATCAAAAGGATTTATTTTTTACCCAATGTTCTACATGCTGTTATATATAGCTTTATATATTTTGTGTTGCACTGTTAAAGATATTTATTTCAATTCCTTCAAAGATTCTAAATTCCTACAATCCTCCCTGTGAAGGCACATAGCCCAGTAACTAGGGTGTTGCACTCACAATTACCAGATCATGGGTATAATTCTCAGAACAGGCTGCATTATATTTTTCTGAAAATTATGAGGAAAGAAAGCTGAATCGTGAGAATTTTCCCAAATTCCTCTCCTTGCCCCTTGGAAAGTATTTTCATGACAAATTCCACTCTAAGCAGAAGTTACACCATATGAAAGGTGTTTTGCAGAAAATTTCATAAAAATATATCAATAACTCTGAAAGTTATAATGAAACAAATTCAATGGGGCACATGTGTGTAGGTAACACACTATTCTTGTTCACAGATGTGGTCATGAGTGCCACAGGTAACCTTCAATTTTTTTCATTTTAATTTCTTTTACATATAGCTTCATTAAGGTGGCAAGGTGGTAGAATTGTTGCTCTTTAAGTTCGGAGATCAAATACTAGCAAGGTTAACTTTGCTTTTCATCTTTTGTAGGATGGGGTGGGGATGATAAAATACATGCCAGTCAAGGACTGGGGTCAATATAATTACTTCCCCCTCCTCTCAAAATTGCTGGTCTGGATCCAAAATTAAAAAGAATTATTTAAAGCTTTATCTACTTCAAGTTTTACCATTAAAAAACATAATTTAACACTACATTGGTTTTAATTAATTTTCAATATAACAAAGGATTTAGTAAAATAACTGTCTTGCTAAGTGAGTGGTGCAGGAGTGGCTGTGTGGTAAGTAGCTTGCTTACCAACCACATGGTTCTGGATTCAGTCCCACTGCATGGGACATTGGGCAAGTGTCTTCTACTATAGCCTCAGGCCAACCAAAGCCTTGTGAGTGGATTTGGTAGACAGAAACTGAAAAGAAGCCCATCGCATATATGCATATGTATATATATGTGTGTGTTTCTGTATCTGTGTTTGTCTCCCCAACATCGTTTGACAACCAAAGCTGTTGTGTTTACGTCCCTGTAACTTAGCAGTTTGGCAAAAGAAACTGATAGAATAAGTACTAGGCTTACAAAGAATAAGTCCTGGGGTCAATTTGCTCAACTAAAGGCACTGCTCCAGCATGGCCGCAGTTAAATGACTGAAACAAGTAAAAGAGTATGAAATTTCAATGAACGGTTTTAAATCTAAATCACTTTAGAACTGGACTTTGTAACATAGGAACAAGAGCAGACACACGTGGGTTAGTATCATAAGTTTTGACAAGAGAAAATGCAGGCCAGAAAACTACTTGACAGTATGCCAGGTTTATGGAGTGAATAAGAGCAACACTTGCTGAATTTCTAATTTCCTGAATGGCATAACTGACCTTAAACCTAACTTATTCCCTCACCCACTCACCCACCTCCACAAAACTTACAAGAAATTTATGTAATTGACATCACACTAAGATCCTCCTACCCTTCTCCAGACAATGGTACACAACTGCTCCAAGAAACTTGCTCCTAAATAACACCTGCCCTATTCAATTCTTAGATCTTGTCAACAACACCAGAGATTATTAACCATAACAAACTGTCAAATTCACCCCCCCCCCCACAAGACACACACACACACGTGCACAAATACACGCACACACACTAGCACACAGAGAATACCACACTTCTATGATATTCAGCATATCATCATCATCATCGTTTAACGTCCGTTTTCCGTGCTAGCACGGGTTGGACGGTTCGACCGGGGTCTGGGAAGCCAGGGGCTGCTCCAGGCTCCAGTCTGATCTGGCAGAGTTTCTACGGCTGGATGCCCTTCCTAACGCCAACCACTCCGCGAGTGTAGTGGGTGCTTTTTACGTGCCACCTGCACAGGTGCCAGGGGGGGTCCGGCATCAGTCACGATCGGTTGGAGCTTTTAACGTGCCAGCGGCATGGAAGCCAGCCAAGGTGGTGCTGGCAACGTTCGGATGGTCTTTTTATGTGCCACCGGCACAGAAGCCAGTTGGGGCGGCGCTGGCATCGGCCACGTTCGGATAGTGCTTTTTATGTGCCACCGGCACAGGCATCACAACTACTATTTCCATTGATTTTTTTTTTCAACGTTCATGTTCATGTACTTGACTCAACAGGTCTCCTCAAGCACAGCGGGACGTTCTGGGATCCGGGGTACTTTGAATGGGCAGGGGCTATGCGGAACTGTTGCAGGAAGCAGCCCGGGTCCTTCGCCATTGCCTCAGTGAGGCCCAACGCTCTGAGGTCATGCTTGACTACCTCATCCCATGTCTTCCTGGGTCTACCTCTCCCCCTGATACCTTCAACTGTTTGGGAGTGGCACTTCTTCACACATCTCTCCTCATCCATCCGCAGCACATGACCATACCATCACAAGTGTCGCTCTTGCACACCACATCTGATGCTTCTTATATCCAGCATTTCTCTCAGGGTGCTTACACTCTGTCGTGCGTGCACACTGACATTACACATCCAGCGGATCATGCTAGCTTCATTTCTTTCAAGTCTACGCATGTCCTCTGCAGTCACAGCCCATGTTTCACTACCGTGAAGCATGGCAGTTTGCACACATGCATCATACAATCTACCTTTCGCTCTGAGGGAGAGACCCTTTGTTGCCAGTAGGGGTAGGAGCTTTCTGAACTTTGCCCAGGCTATTCATATTCTAGTGGTGATACTCTCTGTGCATCCACCTCCACTACTAATTTGGTCACCCAGGTAGCGGAAACTATCAACTACTTCTAGTTTCTCTCCCTGGAGTGTGATGGAATCTGTTTTCTGAGTGTCTGTGGTGTCTATTGTCCCTGTGCATCTGCCGCACATGAAAGCTATCTTATCTGTTAATTTCCCTTTAATGTTGCTGCACCTCTTGTGCGTCCATAGCTTACATTGGGTGCATCTTATGGAGTTTCTACCTACACCTTTCCTACAGATCGACAAGGGCCACCTGCCCGAGGGGGTGTGTGCTGAGTTCGCCTTTCTGCTTACTATAACTTTGGTCTTTGCTACATTTACTCTAAGGCCCTTTGATTTTAACCCTTGCTTCCACACCCGAAATTTCTTTTCTAGTTCCGGTAGTGATTCTGCTATGAGAGCCAGGTCATCAGCATAGAGGAGCTCCCAGGGGCATCCTGTTTTGAATTCCTCTGTTATTGCCTGGAGGACTATGATGAATAAAAGGGGACTGAGGGCTGAGCCTTGGTGCACACCTACTTCTACCCGGAATTCTTCACTATATTCGTTGCCAATCCTAACCTTGCTGACAGCCTCTTTGTATAGAGCCTGTACAGCCCTTATTAGCCATTCGTCAATCTAGTTTCCGCATCGACCACCAGATAAGGGAACGGGGAACCCTGTCAAAGGCTTTCTCCAAGTCCACAAAAGAAGAAACTTGCCCAAGATTTCACTCAGTAGGACTGAACCTGGAACCATGTGGTTGGGAAGCAAGCATCTTACCACACAGCCACATCTGCGCTGTTATTTTGCTTTTACTTTTTTCACTGTCTTCTAACTACATAGGCACAGGTATGACCATGGGCACAGATGTGGCCATAGGGACAGGTGTGGCCATAAGCACAGGTGTGACATATATATACTCTTTTACTTGTTGCAGTCATTGGACTGCAGCCATACTGAGGCATTGCTTTGAGGAGTTTAGTCAAATAAATTGACCCGAGTACTTATTTTTATGTCTGGTACATATTCTATGAATCTCATTTTGCCAAACTTCTAAGTTATGATGAAGTAAACAAACTCAAAAGTAGTTAAGTGATAGTAGGAATGAGCACAAGCACAAAGATATGTACATGATGGGCTTCTTTCAGTTTCCATCTACCCAATCTACTTAGAAGACTTTGGCTGGCTCAGCATTATAGTTGAAGACACTTACTCAAGGTACTACACAGTAGGACTGAGTCCAAGACCATGTAGCTGGCAAGCAAACTTTAAACCATGCACCCATGCCAGCACCTACAGTCACACCTGTGCTTATGGCCACACCTGTCCCTATGGCCACATCTGTGCCCATGGTCATACCTGTGCCTATGTAGTTAGAAGACAGTGAAAAAAGTAAAAGCAAAATAACAGCGCAGATGTGGCTGTGTGGTAAGATGCTTGCTTCCCAACCACATGGTTCCAGGTTCAGTCCTACTGAGTGATATCTTGGGCAAGTTTCTTCTACTATGGCTATGGACTGATCAAAACCTTGTGACTGGGTTTGGTATATGGAAACTGAAAGAAGCCTGTCATACGTGTGTGTATGTGTGTGAGAGAGTGTGTGTGAGAGAGTGTGTGTGTGTGAGTGTGTATGTTTGCCCCACCACCACCACCACCACTTGACAACCAGTGTTGGTTTATTTACATCCCCATAACTTAGTGGTTTGGTAAAAGAGACCGTTAGAATAAGCACCAGGCATAAAAGAAAAATAAGTACTGCGATTGATTCGTTTTGCTTTTAAAATTCTTCAAGGTGGTGCCCCAGCATGGCCGCAGTGTAATGACCGAAACAATTAAAATGCTTAAAAACATAAACATACTTGTAGCAGTTACAAGAACCAGATTCGACCAACAGAAAGAAAACTGAACACTAGACAATACAGTAGAATTAAGATGGATGATGCCAGTTCTGCTGGGAAGGCCAAACTCTCCAAAAGAAACTACAAGGAGAAAAAATGCTGCAGTTTGCTCTATAACAAGGTGGACATAGACAAATAGTTATGAAGATCAATTTGCAACTAAGTGGTTTTAGTTTCAATCCCAATGCCAGCACCTACTTTAGCCCCAAGCTGACTAATTGTTTGTAAATGAATTAGGTAGATAGAAATTGTGTGGAAGCCCAAGACACAGGCATTGCTGTGTGGTAAGAAGCTTGCTTCCCAACCACATGGTTCTGCTCTCTCACTCAATAACAATAATAATAATAATAATAATAATAATAATAGTAATAATAATAATAATAATAATAATAACGATAATAATAATAACGATAATAATAATAATAATAATAATAATAATAGTAATAATAATAATAATAATAATAATAATAACGATAATAATAATAACAATAATAATAATGATAATAATAATAATAATAACGATAATAATAATAATAATAATAATAATAATAATAATGATAATAATAATAATAATAATAATGATAATAATAATAATAATAATGATAATCCTTTCTACTATAGGCACAAGGCCTGAAATTTTGGAGAAGGGGACATCCAGTGTTTCACTGGTACTTAATTTATCAATCCTGAAAGTCAACCACGGCGGAATTTTAACTCAGAACCTGAAGACAGACAAAATGCCAGTAAGCATTTTAACCAGCAGACTGACCATTCTGTCAGCCTGCTGCCTTAATAATAATAATAATAATAATAAAAATAATAATAATAAAAATATAATAAATAATAATAATAATAATAAATAATAATAATAATAATAATAATAATAATAAAAATAATAATAATAATAAAAAAATAATAATAATAATATTAATAAAAATAATAATAAAAATAATAATAATAATAATAATAAAAATAATAATAATAATAAAAATAATAAAAATAATAATAATAATAATAATAATAATAATATATATATATATAGATAGATTTAAATATATCTTTATATATTTGTATATGTATATATGTGTGTGTGTGCTTGTTTGTATCTGGCTCCCTGTACCACTTGACAACTGGTGTTGCTTTGTTTGTGTCCCCATAACTTGACAGTTCAGCGAAACAGACCTTTACAATAAGTAGCAAATTTAAAGAAAATAAGTCCTGGAGTTGATTTGTTTAACTGATCTCTTCAAATGGTGCCCCAGCATGGCTACAATGGAATGACCAAAACTATTTGGACATTCAAATCTCACAGTTTTGTAGCTGCAACAAACTCCAACCCATACAGTTACATTCATGACATGAAAATGCCACTTCCAAGCACCCATATATATCAATAACTCCAATAGCCCTCACCCCGTCCCACCTCCAGACACTGTGCTGGGATGTGCACCGACAACACAATGTGCAGAGGAATAACAAACATCAAATTCTGACTAAGTCCACTTTACCTGCTTTTGTTGTGATCACAGGTGTAAAGAAATAAAGTGGACAATGGTGAGAGTAGATGTCAATTTGAACCTAAGACCATTCATTATTGCTTGAAGGAGAGCGAAGTATGGACTTCTCTTAATAAGTGATTGGGTATAACTAGAGAGGTAGATCTGATGTGCTTTGCTGTTTGGTCAGCGTCTGGTATGATATAGGATGTCTTCATTAGGATTGGTCCCAGGTTACTCAATGACAACAACAATGACAAAATAGTAAAAAAAAAAACAATATATAGCAATTTTCATCCTGCAAGAAACATTAGCTAGCATATCCTCAAATTACACCCTACCAGCTTGAGGAAGGGAAATGACACATTGGGATAATCACTACTAGAGTAGCCTTTGTTTGAAAATAGAAAATTAAGATGACCAGATGGTCACAGCTGGAACATGTTTAGGCATAGGTCTGCTTGATAAAGACTCACCTGAGGCAAAACGACGAAAACATCATCAAGTAAAACAACAACAACAAATATAATACCATGGAAAACATCAAAAGATTTCAAAACTGTACAACCTACCTAGTGCTGTGTGCCCTGAGGTATATTTAAGGATTTGACTGTAGGTTTTAGGAATGTTCCCTGGAGGGGGTTTGTAGCGAGTGAAGCTCATGAAACAATACCACTTGCACAAGTCCTTTCGATCAAACAGTGGTGACATCATGAGCTCCTTAGCGAAATATGTCCACAATTGTTGGCCTGTCATCTGTGAGGCCTCCTCAACTTGCAGTTTGCTTCGAAACAGGTGGCAAATTGGTTTGTTTGTATGCAGATCTGCCTCGATTTGAAATGTCTGTCGCTGGAAACCATGCTCCAGCAATTTTTCGGCAGTGAATGTCTGAAGCAGTTGTGCAGCAAATGCAATTCGACGCAGTGCACTTTCAGCAGTGCAGTCCTCCCCTGGGGGTCCTTGGAACTCACCACTGTCATCGGCACAGATGATGTAAACGGGACGCACAAAATGAGTAAAGTGAGGATTGATGAGAAACAAGGTGAGGATAACTTCCTCCTCTCCAAATTTGATGTGAACCAAGTTCTTTCCCAGTTCGAGATGAACCAGGGCCTTGAAACAGCCCTCCACAAGGAGCCAACTGAGAGTCTTCCCAGATGCGCTGCTTTTGTTCCATACCTGCACTTGGCTGTCGAGTGAGGAAGAAGAAGAAGAAGAAAAGGAAGAAGGAGAAGAAGAAGAAGACTTTCCTGGTGCGGCTGAGACTACCTCTCCAACAAGAAGAGGTAAGGCAAAGGTCAGCTGTTCTCCATCGATGACATTGTGTACATGTATTACCATTCTTTGGTCCACGAGACACGTAGATGTTCACACACAATCTGCAGCAAAATATAGAAATGTATTATGTTAAAGTTAGCAACAAGGAAAAGAACCAACAAAGAACAACAACAAAAAAATTAATAATAATAATAATCATCATCATCATCGTTCAATGTCCGCTTTCCATGCTAGCATGGGTTGGACGGTTCGACTGAAGACTGGTGAACCAGATGGCTGCACCAGGTTCCAGTCTGATCTAGCAGAGTTTCTATAGCTGAATGCCCTTCCTAATGCCAACCACTCTGAGAGTGTAGTGGGTGCTGTTACATGCTGGCACGAGGGCCAGTCAGGCAGAACTGGCAACAGCTACGCTGAAATGGCGCTTTTTACCTTCCACCTGCACATAAAACAAACCCAACCATTTGAGCATGGCCATTGCCAGTCTCACCTGACTGGCCCTTGTGCAGTGGCTCGTAAAGACTTAGTGGTTAAGATGCTGCACTCACAACTGCAAGATGAAACTTTCAATTCTCAGATGGTAAGGAATTGTGTTCTTGAGCAAAATACTTCATTTTTATGCTGCTCCAGTACACTCAGCTGCAAATGAGTAACCTTAGGACAGGCTGGCATTCCATTCAGTGGCCATGTTGGCCGGCCCTACGAGCCAACAGGATGACATCATTCAAAAGATACAATGGCCAAGGAAGTGCATTGTAACCAGTGGTGCATAATGACATCTGACAGCATGATTGATACAATGGTAATAATGAAAATATAACAAATAATGTAGACAGACAGCTGAATTTATGTAACATATGTAAAGATGTTATATTGAAGATCAATACCAATCACATCGATCTGTATAAGACAGGAACATAAAAAAAGCATAAGAGTCAAACCAACAAGGAAGCCTACTCATTGTTGTTCAACCTGCTAGAAATAACAGCCAAATGTTCCTTGCATAGCATCTCATTCTCTTAACTTTTTAGCATTTAAAATGACCATATCCAGACCCAAATATTCTACCTATTTCATGTTCAAATCAACTGGATCTGGCCTCTTGTAACTATTCTATAATGTTATTCTAAGAATACACAATTGCATCATTAAACCTTAAAAGCTATGACATAATGCATGATTAATTCCAAGCATAAGCAATACATTTCACAGAGTAACCTAAATGTTAAAGAGAAGAACACATAGTTCTAGTTAGACCTGGTCCAGCAGATCTGTGATCGAAAATGTACCAGCTCAAGCCTGCTATACCATGAGTGGTATACAAGTTTTGCTGGGTCACAAGGTTGACTTGTAGCTCAACAACAACAAAACCACCACCGCCGCCGCCACCACCACCATCACCACCAGCACTGTCGTCGTCGTCGTCATCATCATCATCATCAACAACAACAAAAACAGCACTACCTGAACTAAAAAAAACATGCACTTGTCTACAATGTATGAATGATTTTATTTATTGTCTTTTTCATTCAAGAGACGTAATTTCCTCCATGTTGTCTACCATCATTCATACATTTACAAGGTTCAGAGTTGACTTAGAGCTGAACAAGAACTATTGTCATCATTGTTTAATGTCCACCTCTCAACTCTTGCAAAGAATTTGTTGACGCAAATGTTTTCACAAAAGATTAGAAAGCAATTACACCACTGATGCTGGCACTGACTTGCAAATATTGTGTGTTGTCAAGACAAACACATACCTGCTCACACACACAACAAGCTTCTTTTAGTTTCTGTCTACCAAACCTACATGCAAGGCTTTGGTCATCACAAACGATCATCCTAACAGCATCTCATCCAGGTCAACTTTCTTCCTAATTAGTTGAGCTGTGACCTTTTTATTTCTTTACTACCCACCAGGGGCTAAACACAGAGGGGGAAAACAAGGACAGACAAATGGATTAAGCCGATTATATCGACCCCAGTGCGTAACTGGTACTTATTTAATCGACCCTGAAAGGATGAAAGGCAAAGTCGACCTCAGCTTGATTTGGGTAGCTGGTCCCTCTGCTGGGTCTACATTAGGCAGACTCACCTCCTCCTATGCATTCGGTACATTTAGCAACCTTTCATAATGGTATTTCCAAGCCTCTTTCTTTGCAGAATCACTAACTGCAAGTGAACCCTCATTCATATGAATACACTTCTATCCTACAACATCACGGTTTTCTCTCACACACTCTCTTGCAATTTGAAATACCTCAAGCCTCAGGTCCTCATGCTGCAGAACCTTGGCAAACTTCTTCCTTTCTACTTCTCTCCAGGCTAAATATACCTGTCATCTTGCTTGCCTTCTAGCTATCTCATATAGTTCCCTGCTACCACTACTCTTCCAGTCGTTCCAAACACATTTCTTTGCTCTAATGGCCCTGTCTACTTACCTATTCCACTATCATGTTACTTTTGGTCTGGAGGGGACCTGCACCAGCCACAAATTTGGTCAGCGGCATTCATTAAGTTGCGCTGTAGGAACCTCCAGTTATCTTCTATGTTATATGTAACTATCTCTTCCTCCCCGTCATCAAACGGTTTAGCAAGTAAGAGTCTAAATCTCTGACTATTCTGAGGGTCCTTAAACTTCTAGATCTTTCTTTTTCATACTGGCTTGCTTCTTGGCTTCCTTCTAGCCCTGAACCTGAAGTCACTAATGACTATCCTGTGTTGAGAGGTGTGCTCTTCCCTTGGGAAGGACTTTGGATTTATAAGTAACCATTTTTGTCATTTCTGATGAGAATGTAGGCAATCTAGCTTGTATAGCCACAAGACTGATAAGTGAATGGGTGATGGGCTGGTTTCATGAAGTTAGTATTGCAAATCATAAAGTCATCAGCATCACAGAACTCCCTGTAGCCTGGTTCTCTCCTCATATATATATATACATATAAATATATATATATACATATATATATATATATATCTATATATAAAACTTATATATATATATATATCTATATATAAAACTTATATATATATATATACGGTTTAAGTAATTGAGATTCAAGTGAATTCTAATGAATTCACATGAATATGGTCCTTAACTAGGATGCACCGGAAATCTATATGGTGTTAACCATACGACAAGTGGGGTGATTACAAATAGGAAAAAAGCAACAAGAATGGATTAAAATATCAGTACAATTGTTTTGTGCGAGGACATCTTTAATAAGCTACAAAAAATGCAGTAAATATAGATGGCTCGTACTCGTCAGCCGAAAAAACATCAGAGATTCCCAAACATCAAAAGGGGTAGATACAAATGAGGGTGTAAGTTTAACTGCATTGAAGAAAGTCCAATTCCTGGAGATCCGATGAAAGGTCTTGAACTTACAGAATTTATGCATGTCCATATATAGCTCATAGTGAATTGTTAATCAAGTTATGTGAAGAAATTTTGGATACAGTCATGTGAAATTTCTGAAAATCCGAGTAAGAAGCAAATTTTTGATGTTTGGGAATCTCTGATGTTTTTTCGGCTGACAAGTACGAGCCATCTATATTTACTGCATTTTTTGTAGCTTATTAAAGATGTCCTCGTACGAAACAATTGTACTGATAATTTAATCCATTCTTGTTGCTTTTTTCCTATATATATATATATATATATATATATATATATATATATACCAATTAAGGACTGAACACGAAAATCTTCGGATTCTTTTTTAATATGCTAGACCACTGGTTTTAATTGATAAATATCAATTTCTACCCTTAATTAATTTTATATATATATATATATATATATATATATATCTTCTATATATAAAACTGAAATGCGTTTTTACCGCTTGGATCGCTTTCAATGCCAGTACATCCCGTCCGATTCGCTCCAAAATTTACAGGGACATGTAGAATGAGGTGACGATGCCCATGGGCTACCTTAGAAATCCCTATCTTGAAAGGTGTGGTCGCTAGGGGCCATCTTCCTCACTCATGCTATTTCCTCATTTCCCTCTCTTACTCCCCTTCATATATAACTTTGAGAAGTCCACTCCCGTTATTTAATGTATTCCCCTCAACTCCCTTTCACTTTCCCTTTATAAGTTCGTCAGATGGCTTTCTCATAGGGAGAATTATCATCGCTACCAACAACACACAATCATGAGAACAAATATTATGAATCAGATATTCATTGCGTTCATTTATATATGTGTGTGTGTGTGTGTTCGATATATAAATATGTATATATAATGTATATATACAAAGTGTATATATCTGTATTTATGTATATTAAACTTTTTAATACTTTTTGATAGTTATATATATTTTTAAACAAATTATAAATATAATTTAATAATTTTTATTTTAAATTTAAATAATTTAAATTTTTCAATTTTATATATTTTCTATATTATATTTTTATGTTTTTGTTTTTGTTTTTTTTCCCCTATTAGTGGTTTTATCTCTAATTTAATTTATACATATATATATATAATTTGTATATATAATGCGTGCACACACACACATATATATATATAATGTGTGCATTATGTGGTCGGTTGGTTCAGCTGAAAATATGCACACCTATGAACCCTTTCGTTACTATATTTCTGACCAAAATACACCCCTTATGTGTTTCAATTAATTTCTAACATAATCATAAAGTTAGTCTGGTTTCATTAAACAACTATAACTTTTTTATTTATTAATATATTAATGTGATTTTTGGAAGATAATTGAATGAAATGTTCTCAACCAATTCTATACTATAATTTTTGTCACAATGTGACTCTAATTGCAGGTAGATACACGTAAATTCAACAAAATATAAAATTATTAAAATTTTGTTCAAACATCGCTATAGAAAATGGGTTATTAGTTAATATTCAATTGGGTATACAACAAAATTTTACGATAGAATTTGTTATTCTGGGTAACTTTCTGATACCCATAATAATATTTATGGCAAAATAGTCTTAATTTCATTTAAGGTTGTGGGAAACCACTAACTATCCTCTTTCGTTTTGTTTACATTTAGCGTAACGGTTCGTTTCCGCCGTAATGATTTCAAATAGGCTCATTCGAAAAAGTAAGAAGAAATAGTCTAAGGCTTTACTCTCCTGGGAAAGTCTATGGCTTGGTCCAGTTTCTTCAGAAAAATCACCGAAAGAAACAGTTTTTCAATTTTCACTCCATTCAGGTGCCAATTCATTTTCTTTATCGCTGTCGGAGTTCTCGGATTCACTGTTTTCACTTTCGGAAAATGAAACATCAGATTCATTATCAAATACCACGTGCTTTTTTTTTTTTTTTTCAGTCATAAGTTAGATTTATCAAGGTCTTCAGTAGAAAATCCTTCGAATTCTAACTCTTTGCTTGATATGATGAAATTCGTATCCATTTTTTGTCACAATTACAAAGTTTGAAAACACAATAGGAACAAATTTTGGAAAAAAATCTCCCAAAATTCACGGAATTAAAATTACACTTCGATTGTTGTACAAAACTGTAGATGAACTGTTTACGAAGTATAATCACGTGTTTTCACGAACGTAATAAAGAGATTTGCTCTGATATTCTCATTTAAATATGAATAGGTAAATACGGGCGGGTTTGGGCTGTTTGGTCACATTAACCACAATTTTTTTCGGTTGGCTTTGGGCGGTTTGGTAACGAAAGGGTTAAAAGTGCTGGCAAGTTTGCATGACAACTATTTTTTTCCTCAAATGAAAGGCGTGACCTCTAGGACAAAATTCCTCATCTTATAAAATGTGGCCCCAGTAGACCCAAATGAAATCGGGTTATATTAACCAAAAGGTGAAAGGGGGCTGGAAGGGGATTAAAATCTAAAGGAGCGAGTGTTTAGGAATTTTCTGTTACATCGAGCTAAAAAATTTGCGCCAGCCTTTTAATCTTCAATGTGTTGCTGTCCATGATGAAGAGGTTTTGAATGCTTGCCATGGTGAGTCTACTGATGTGAGAAAGAATCACTTCAAAACTTGGTGTTTACGAATTTTCTTTTACATCAAGTTCAAAATTTTACGCCAGCCGTTAAACTGTCAATACGTTGCTGTCCGTCGTTAAGAAATGCCAGTCATGGTGACTCTACTATCCTCAGATTCTATCCCTTCAAACTTTGCTTTCCAATATTTTATTATTTTTATTCAGCTCGCAAGTTCGTCTGTCGCTTTTAAATGTTAGCGTTTTGCTGTCTGCCTTGAAGCAGACATTTCCGTTGCCACTGCCTGATATTTATGATTGATCTTTCTAAATATTTTATTTCTCAACTTACTCAAGATCTTTTGTTGTTTATAAATGGGAGAGAGATGTATAAAGATAGAGAGTAAGAGAAAGCGAGGGAGAGTCCGCGAGAAAAGAAAAGTAAGAGAGTGGGAAAGTGAGAGAGAAAGGAGAGAGAAACAAAGACGGAGAATCATCATCAACATCATCGTTTAACGTCCGTTTTCCGTGCTAGCACGGGTTGGACAGTGTGACCGGGGTCTGGGAAGCCAGGAGGCTGCACCAGGCTCCAGTCTGATCTGGCAGTGTTTCTACAGGTGGATGCCCTTCCTAACACCAACCACTCTGTGAGTGTAGTGGGTGCTTTTTTCGTGCCGCTGGCACAGGTGCCAGGGGGGCTCGCAGCGGCAATGATCGGTTGGTGCTTTTTATGTGCCACTGGCACAGAAGCCAGTCAAGGCGGCGCTGCAATCGGCCACGTTCGGATGGTGCGTTTTACGTGCTGAAAGGAAGCAACAGAAAGTAACAACCACACTCTTACCCGCGCGTAGAGTGGGTCACCTTCAGCTAGTCTATCTTCTCTATATATAAAACTGAAATGCGTTTTTACCGCTTGGATTGCTTTCAATGCCACTACATCCCATCTGATTCGCTCCAAAATTTACAGGGACATGTAGAATGAGGTGACGATGCTCGTGGGCTACCTTACAAATCCCTAGCTTAAAAGGTGTGGTTGCTAGGGGCCATCTTCCTCACTCACGCTATTTCCTACATTACCCTCTCACTCCTCTTCACTTATAACTTTGACAGTTCCACTACCGTTATTTAAAGTATCTGTCACTCTCGCTATTTCCTCTCTTTTTCACTCACTCTGTTTCTTACCTTCCCATCACAATCGGCTTTCTTTTATGTATCTGTCTGTCACCAACAACACACGAACTTGAGAACAAATATTATGAATCAGATATTCTTGCGTTCATTTATATGTGTGTGTGTGTGTGTGTGTTCTATATATAAATATGTATATATAATGTATGTGTGTGTGTGTGTGTGTTCTATATATAAATATGTATATATAATGTATGTGTGTGTGTGTGTGTGTCCTATATATAAATATGTATATATAATGTATATATACAAAGTGTATATATCTGTATTTATGTATATTAAACTTTTTCATACTTTTTCATAGTTATATATATTTTTAAACAAATTATAAATATAAGTTAATAATTTTTATTTTCAATTTAAATAATTTAAATTTTTCAATTTTATATTTTCTATATTTTCTATATTATATTTTTTTTAATGTTTTTGTTTTTGGTTTTTCACTGTTTGATTTGCCTATTAGTGGTTTTATCTCTAATTTAATTTATACAGATATATATCTCATTTGTATACATTTGTATATATAATGCGTGCACACACACACACACACACACACATATATACACATATATATATAATGTGTGCATTACGTAGTCGGTCGATTCAGCTGAAAATATGCACACCTATGTTAAAAGTGCTGGCAAGATTGCATGACAACTATTTTTTTCCTCAAATGAAAGGCGTCACCTCTTGGACAAAATTCCTCATCTTATAAAATGTGGCCCCAGTAGACCCGAATGAAATTGGGTTATATTAACCAAAATGTGAAAAGGGGTCTAAATGGGGCTGGAAGGGGGTTAAAATTTAAAGGAGCGGGTGTTTAGGAATTCTTTGTTACATCAAGCTAAAAAATTTGCACCAGGGCTTTTAATCGTCAATATGTTGCCGTCCATGATGAAGAGGTTTTGAATGATTGCCATGGTGAGTCTACTGTCGTGAGAAAGAATCACTTCAAAACTTGGTGTTTACGAATTTTCTTTTACATCAAGTTCAAAATTTTACGCCAGCCGTTAAACTATCAATACGTTGCTGTCCGTCGTTAAGAAATGCTAGCCAGATTCTATCCCTTCAAACTTTGCTTTCCAATATTTTATTATTTTTATTCAGCTCGCAAGTTCGTCTGTCCCTTTTAAATGTTAGCGTTTTGCTGTCTGCCTTGAAGCAGACCTTTCCGTTGTTACTGCCTGATATTTATGATTGATCTTTCTAAATATTTTATTTCTCATCTTCTGTTGTTTATAAATGGGAGAGAGATAGATAAAGATAGAGAGTAAGAGAAAGCGAGGGAGAGTCTGAGAGAAAAGAAAAGTAAGAGAGTGGGAAAGTGAGAGAGAAAGAAAGACGGAGAATCATCATCATCATCATCATTGTTTAATGTCCGTTTTCCTTGCTAGCACGGGTTGGACAGTGTGACCGGGGTGTGGGAAGCCAGGAGGCTGCACCAGGCTCCAGTCTGATCTGGCAGTGTTTCTACAGGTGGATGACCTTCCTAACGCTAACCACTCTGTGAGTGTAGTGGGTGCTTTTTTCGTGCCGCCTGCACAGGTGCCAGGGGGGCTCGCACCGGCAACGATCGGTTAAATGTATGTATTATATTATATATATATTATGGGTAGTCAGAAAAATGATCATCTGTTAATACCGATCTCCACCCATACTTTCACTGGTGACCCCCCTCTACTTTTCCACCATATTATCTCCCTACCTGTCAACCCTCTGTTTCACCCTCCTTATACTTTGCACCTTCCTCTCCCCCCCTTCCCCTTCACTCCTGCATGTCATTTCTGTTTTGTCCTCCTGTTTACTACATCATCATTTCTATTTTGTTGCTCACCCACTGCCAGACATCCCTTACTCTCCCCATCACCACTCCTTCCCTCTCGTTTCTACCCATCTTGTACCTTGAAGGCCCACTCTAACATTTCATCACAACTTATATAACTTCCAAGCTCTAAACCCCACCCTCTCTTCTAAGTCATCGTGTAGTTCCTCTTCTGCACTGGTCCCTTTTCTCTCATACTTTAATCCTCTTTACTCTTTGGTTCTCCCCCCCACTTGGATTTCATAGTTTTGCAAGCTATGTGGCAATCTTATTGGTGCTGGTGGAATGAGCAAAAGCCCGCAGCCCATGTTATGAGGTGGTTGGTGACGGGACGGGCATCCAACTGTAGAAAGCACACCTAACGAACAGTGGAGCAGGATTCAGTCCTTGAGTGTACTGGATCTTATCAAACCATCCAATCCATGCTAGTATGGGACTTGGAAATGATGATGATGATGATGATATGTATATGTGTATATGTATGTATGCATGGAAACACACACACACACACACGCACACACAGAAAATTAAAAAGGTCAAAGCACTTTGTTGTGTTTTTTAAATGTCTACAATTCAACCCTTAACAACAACAACAACAACAACAGCAGCAGCAGTAATGACAACAACAGCAAAAACAAAAACAACAAGAGTTGCTGCAATTACAACTTCAACAAAGACAATACCTACAGTGACAACAACAAGGACAGAGATAACAACCACAGCAATGATAACATTAGCAGCAACAACAACAACAACATTAGCAGCAACAACAACAACAACAACAACATTAGCAGCAGCAACAACAACTACACCATTGAAAAGAGAGATGGGTGTTTGGAAGATATATAACCTTTAAATGTCAAAGTTTAATAAATCCATATACAACTATCCACGTACATGTATGTGCACACACATACATACACACAAACAAATGACCACACATGCCTGTGTATAGAATACATGTTGTGTATGTGTGTGTATGTATGTATATATGTGTGTGCGTGTGTGTGTATATATATTTATATATATGTATGTATGTATATGTGTGTGTGTGTAGAGAGAGAGAGAGAGAGGAAAATGTCTCCATGTAAAATGTAAATATGTATGTATACGCATACATAGATATTCACATACCAACATGCATATATGTAAATAGTGTTTGTGTTTATATGTACACATATGTATACATACATACATACACACACACATGTACTTGTAACAGTTTCAGAGACATAAAGTTTACAACTTTGTTGTTTATTTAAAAAATTTTTTTTTATATAACGTTGGGTCTTTGAAGTGTGTTCTGTGGTTTTCTGTTGCATTGGTCATTCAAGTACTACACTTCCTCATTGGCTGACCATGCATTCACAACAAGCAGCCATAGCAACTCATTTATAATACAGTACACAAAGTAAAACTGGATAGAAAAAATCATTAGTTGATGGTACAATTTAAATAGCAAGCTGCAAAAAATGAGAAGGATAACAATGGAAGCTTTTCTAAAAGCAAAATATAAATCTAATTAAATATGAAAATATTGTCATCGCTCGCTAGAAATGAAGCCAGTATGCTCCGATGGATGTGTAATGCCAGTACTCACACTCGGCAGAGTGTAAGTACCTTGAGAGAAAAGCTGGACCTAAGAAGCATCAGTTGTGGTGTGCAAGAGAGACGTTTGCGCTGGTATGGTCATGTGGCGAGAATGGATGAAGATAGTTGTGTGAAAAAGTGCCACACCCTAGCGGTTGAGGGAACCTGTGGAAGAGGCAGACCCAGGAAAACCTGGGACGAGGTGGTGAAGCACGACCTTCGAACTTTAGGTCTCACTGAGGAAATGACTAGATACCGAGACCTCTGGAAGTGTGCTGTGCGCGAGAAGACCGGCAGGACAAGTGAGTCCATAACCCGTGGCCTTCTACATGGGATGGAGCCAGCCTACGTATGCATACCTTCCCTTCTTGGGACACAAAACTCTACTTGTGAAGACGTGTTGAGGCAAGTGAGGATCAGAATCGAAATCGATCAATGGAAATTGCGGATGTGTTACCAGTGCCGGTGGCATGTCGAAACTCTACTTGTGAAGACCCGTTGAGGCAAGTGAGGATCAGAATCGAAATCGATCAATGGAAATCGATCAATGGAAATTGCAGATGTGTTACCAGTGCCGGTGGCATGTAAGAGAACTTTCCGTTTCGCGGCCGTTGCCAGCACCACCCCGTTTCGTGTCCGTTGCCAGCCTCGCCTGGCCCTCGTGCCGGTGGCACATAAAAAGCACCATCCGTTCGTGGCC
>NC_043021.1:26885274-26895274 GCF_006345805.1 Octopus sinensis
TGGCTTCACCCCACACTTCTCCCAATAAAGACAGATCTGCAAGGTCCATGACCTGCTAGAAGTAGCAGCTAAATCTCCTGCAAATAATATTTCAATCATTTTGACTATAAAGAAAAGAACCATTGGGTAAATACAGTCATACATAAACCTAAAAGATTTTAAAACTTCCCTCTCTAACCCCGCTCCGCATCCACCACCCTGCCCTGCCCCTTAGGAGAGTCAAGATTTGAATGCTTTTGATTTACTTTGATTCTTGAATGCATCCTCAAATCACAGCTGGCTAGGGACAGCAGGGGTGGGTAAGGGGTGAGCTAGATGACAAGAAAAACATCAAATCGAAAGTGTGTGTGTTGCGGGGGGGGGGGGCACCTTACCTCCATCTGGAATATCTTTATCACATCAACCTTACTAACCCTTCCCAGCCCACCTACACACAATAGCTTGCTCATCTTCTAAAACTAGGTCAAGCAGAAGTGATTTAAATAGGTCGAGCAGAAGTGATTTAAATAGGCCACAGGACATGGTTCACCAGTACTTATCCAAACACACTCACTCTCACACACACACCCCAAATGACGTATCCTTTTCTCTGAATGAATGATCGGAAAGGGGAAAAATATGGGCAATGTATATTTATGCTAATTGATAATCATAGGCTATATTGTTGTTGTTATTGGTGTTGTTAAGGTGGTGAGCTGGCAGAATTGTTAGCACACTGGGCAAAATGCTTAGTGGCATTTCGTCTGTTTCAACATTCTGAGTTCAAATTCTGCTGAGGTTGACTTTGCCTTTCATCCTTTTGGGGTCGTTAAATTAAGTACCAATCAAGTACTGGGGTTGATGAAATCAACAATCTCCCTTCCCACAAATTCCAGGCCTTGTGCTTATTGTAGAAAGGATTATTGGTGTTGCTGAAGATGGTGAGCAGGCAGAATCATTAGCACACCGGACAACATTTCACTTGTCTTTATGTTCTGAGTTCAAATTCTGCTGAGGTTGACTTTGCTTTTCATCCTTTCAGGGTCAATAAAATAAGTACCAGACATATACTGGAATTGTTGTAATCGACTTTCCTCCTTCCCTCAAAAACTACAGGCCCTGAGACAAAATTTGAAATTGTTATTGGTGTTGTTTATCTTCCTTTCTACCCCCTCCAATCAGCCCTGACTGAACAGATTTATAATTATAATTAAAGGCAATCCAATTGTGACCATTTCATCGTTTTCAGATGTGTAGAGAAATCCAGATCCACATTTTCTAACATGTTCTTTTCTAAGATGAGAGAGTGTAATTTGAGAGAGAGTGAGAGAAATGTGACTGCTATTTCTTGCACATTGGGTGACTGTGAAGAAACTTTCAAGGTCCATGAGACACAGGTTCAAATTCCATCATAGTAGTCACTTTACAGTTGTTGCTGTTATGGGTGTTGTTTAAGTATTCAGTTACTAAATTTCTGTTCAAATATACTGACTTTATTTCAGTTAATTTTAAAAACAATGAAGAATTTGATAAAATTACAGTCATTATTAAAACGATGTTTGGAACATAAATTAACATGAAATTTTAATATGATGCTTTAATTCACATCATTTTAAAACGGGAACATGTTATTATAGAACCAGGTCTGTTCTAGGTGGGTTAATATCAAAAGGGTCCACTCCAAATCAGCCTCTGTCTATGCCAGACTATCGTCCATCTAAAGTCATCCCAGCTGTGAAAATTCCATCCTTTTATGTATATTATAAAGTAATTTAAATAAACCTGGTTGCTATTTCTAGCAAGCTGAATGACCCAACCACACAGAAACTCCCTCATTGGTTCATTTACAATTTTTTAATACTGAAAACTATATATGAAGAAGTGGGGTGGAGGAAGAACGATTGATTGGGAGATGGAAGGGGAGAACATGAAAAAATATGAAGACAGAGGCAGGGAGTAAAAGAAAAAGAGATTGGAAGAGAGTAAGATAGAGGAAGGGTGGCGAGAGAGTGAGGGATAAAAGGAGAGATGAAGAGAGTAGTTGAATCAAAGTAGTAGCTAAACCTTACACTAATATGCTCCCAATGATGAACCCTTGATATCCAGTGAGTCCCAATCTTTCCACTGCCAATGATTCCTTTTACTGAAAAGAATTTTTCCATGCAGCCCAGGTTTTTGAAAAGGTCTCTCTAATCAACAAAATGATTATACTAACAAAAAAAATATTTTTCTCAGTTTCATTCCCCAATTAAAATACGTTTGTTAATGAAACATTAAATGTGGCAGAGCAACATTACCCCATATATTGCAGCCTTTCAAAATGGCCCCATTTAATTTAAATGAATTTTCTTATGGAGCCCAGGTTTTGAAATGGACCTATCTGATCAACAAGATGATTTTAGTAACAATATCTTTTGCCTAGTCTCATCCCTCAGTTAAAAGATATATATATAGGTAAATAGTTATATGTAACTGAGCAATTCTATATTGTAAAGGTGCATGGCCTAGTGGTTTAGATGCTGCGCTCATGATTGCTGATCGTGGGTTCAATTCCTGGACAGGGGAGTGCATTGTGTTCTTAAGAAAAACACTTCATTTCATGTTGCTTTGCAGGTAGGAAAGTGACAACAAGAACCTGAGATAAACAATGACCCCCACTCCATACACACATACATACATATACAGAATGACATATGTGCATACACATACATGCGCATATATGTACATATGTATATGCATACAAATATAGTCACACACACATGTATGTGAATACGTACACACATACACGTGTACATACATAGAAACGTACACATACTAGTTGATAGGGGAGTCTCTACTTGTTAACTTAAAACTGCTAAACACAGCAGCAAAATCTTCATCTAATCACATAGACGCAGGAGTGGCTGTGTGGTAAGTAGCTTGCTTACCAACCACATGGTTCCGGGTTCAGTCCCACTGCGTGACACCTTGAGCAAGTGTCCTCTACTATAGCCTCAGGCCAACCAAAGTCTTGTGAGTGGATTTGGTAGACGGAAACTGAATGAAGTCCATCGTATATATGTATATATATATATATGTGTGTGTGTGTGTATGTTTGTGTGACTGTGTTTATCTCCCCCAACATCGCTTGACAACCGATGCTGGTGTGTTTATGTTCCCTTAACTTAGCAGTTCAGCAAAAGAGACCGATAGAATAAGTACTAGGCTTACAACGAATAAGTCCTGGTGTCAATTTGCTTGACTAAAGGCGGTGCACCAGCATGGCCACAGTCAAATGACTGAAACAAGTAAAAGAGTAGAGTCTTTAAAATGGTAGGAAGCATTGAATTATGTAATCCTAGATATACAATGTCAACTTGACCAGGGCTGACCTGATGAACTATGACTAAACAACAACTATGATGACAACAACAATAACAACAGCAACAACTGCAATAACGCATGAGGAAATCTCAAAAAAAATTTCAAAAACCAGCTGATCCATGTTAGCATGAATGTGAGAAAGAAAGCATTGTCATGTCAGCAGATATGCTTTACAATATATCTTCCAGCTCTCTAAATTCTGAGTTGAAACCCCACCTGACTGAAGAAAGCAACAGAGAAACCACTCTCATATTCATCCCAAGTCTAGTCATGGTAGCCTGAAGTTTCAGTAATCCATTTAACAATAGCAGAGAGAGGTATAGACTCTCTTAGGTTGTACAGAGAGTGCTGGAGAAAGTTCACATGTGCAGGACCTGCCTAAGGGCAGGCTACCACAAGACTAGATTTGGCAAATATACATTGTATACAACAACCTTTTAGAGGACCCTATTTAAATGTCTAAACAGATTTTGAACAGATACAATGGGCTTCTTTCAGCTTTTGTCTTAGGCTAAAGTAGATGACACTTACTCAAGGTGCAATGCTGTGGAACGGGACCTGAAGCACCATGGTTGGGAAGCAAACTTCTTGGCCATGTTAGAATACTTGTAAAACTTGTTCTATAATGAGGTGAGAGAAATAAAACAAAAAGAGTATGTTAGGGTAGAAGGCAGAGGGTGTGATGTAATTGTGGTGGCAGTAATTACAGTTCTGAACTTCAGAATTTTAATCCAGACAATAGCTGTTGCAGTTGCTCTTGTTATTCATGGTTTTCTTTTTGTAATTATTTATTCTTTTTCTTTTATACTCATGCTAACATGGGTCAACAGGTTTTTGAAATTTTTTAAAGATTTCCTTATTCATCATTGCAGTTATTGCTGTTTAGCCATACTTCACCAGGTCAGCCCTGGCCAAGCTGACATTGTGTATCTAGGATTACAGATTCAATGGTTCCTAGCATTTTAAAGACATTAACATTTGATTTGAGGAGATTTCGCTGCTGTGTCTAGCAGGTTTGCGTTAACATGTAGAGACTCCTTTATCAACAAGTGTATGTGTGTATTTGTATGTACATACATGTGTGTGTGTGAATTTATATTTCTATGCATATATACCTCTCAGCATTCACCATTTTCCTCTCATTCTGGTCTAACGACTCTCCATGTTTGTTTTCATTCGGTTTCCTTGTATGTCTCCACTCTCCTGTCTTTGTTCCCAACTTTGACCCTCCATAACCCTAAATTTCATTTTAGAATTCATAGGAGCAACTGTCTTTAAAGACTCATATTGTCATTGAAGGCTTGAAATGGAGAGTGGATGGATGGCCAACGACTGATGAAGGGTCCTCTCTCTCTCTTTGCTTCTTCTGTTTTCCATTTTTCTCATTCATGTATTTCACTCGTTTTTCTCTCCTTTGTTTACATATTTCATGTTGTTTGCTCTGCTGCTGACCTCCTATGCCCATGTGTGCATATATATTATATATTATTTTTTATCACACATATATATATATGTGTGTGTGTGTATGCATTTATGCATGTATGGGGATGCAGATGTGTATGCATATGCACATGTGTATGTGTATTCACATGTATATATGTATGTACATACACATGTGTGTGTGTGTGGAGGTTGTTTACCTCAAGTACCTGTTTACACAAGTGTACCTTGTCTAGACATCATGTGATGGTTACAAATGAACATCACCATCATACTAGCAAGGTCAGTCATTTCCAGTCTTCCATGTAAAACATATATGGCCATGGGAAAATATAACCTTGCATGAAAATAGGTGAGGGTTGGCAACAGGGAAGGCACCCAGCAGTAGGAAAAAGATCTACCGTAACAAAATTCCATGTGACCCATGCAAGCATTGAAAAGTGGACATTAAATGATGATGATGATGATGATGCACTCCACCATGCACACACACATATATATGTATAACAGCCAGAATAGATACTGCAAAATATTTCACCTACTACTCTCGCACTGTCACCAATCCATTATTCCAGTCTGTTGTTATCTTTAACACCCAACCCACTATCCAACTATCCGAAATCCCCAAAATGATGAAAAGCAAAATTGATCATGGCATAATTTGCTTTCAGAGTGCAAGGGTAGAATGAACAACTTGGTCAATGTGGTGCCAATGGATCAAAACAGCTTGATTCAAACTCATTGGTGCTCTGCAATTCAACAGATTCACACATTTATTGCAGCAGTCCTTCAGATTTTCTAAACCCTGTAAAAGCACTCGGATCAGGGTCAGTTGGGCACCGTCTGTGAGAAAAACAGCACCATGATGCAATTCACTCTGCCAGGAATTTGGAAACGACATTCTGTACTGCTTGGCATTCACACTGGAAACTCCAATACGAACATTTCAGAGAGCTTGTGTGTCAATCTGAGGGCAGTGCAGAGGATTCGAGAAGAGTTGGATGAGTCTAATGGTGATTACAAAGGTGTTTGGAGTGTTCACTAGTGATGGTGACATTATGTCTCCATTCATCTTCCCACACGGCCTCAGACTCAACATGGAGGCCTACACCAAGTAACTGGAGGAGGTACTACTACCCTGGGTCAAGAGGGTGGCTGCTGGAAGACCCTATGTCTGACAACAGGACTCTGCACCATGCCGCACAAATAGGTGAATCTTGTTGTGGATGTCAGACAATCTCTGTGACCACATCACCCCTAAAATCTAGCCACCCAACTCCCCAGACTGCAACCCCCTTGATTATTATGTGTGGGGTGCAGTTGAGTGAGAGACCAACAAAACTCCTTGTAACACCAAGGATTATGTCAGCATTTACCAACTTAAACAAGGAGACTGTCCTGAAGAGTTGCAGGTGATTCCACAGTTATCTGGGGGCCATGGTTGAAGCCAATGGGGATTTTATTGAATAAATTCACTCCTTAGTATTTCAAGATATTTTTATGTAATTTTGGTAAATATATCTGTGAAAATAAGATGTCATTATTTTCATTTTTGCATAGTTTAGATGACAATTTATTCACTGTGACCCCATGTGTAACATTGGCGATTTTCTTTCTCTGTCTTCCCTTCCTTGGACCTTTCCTTTTCCTATGTTTCTGACAAAGAGCTCTGCTCGAAATGTTAAATCCTCCTTCTTTCTTTCCTTTTCCTGAGCGTCTAATAACACTATACTTTTACCATGTCTTCGCGTTGTTCTGTTTTCTCTTTGTTCATGTTTGGATTAACTATATATATATATATATATATAGGGAAATAAACTTATAAGCACAAATTCAATTTTACAGATACATAACCTCACAATTCACACACACACACACACCACACACACACACTCACACACAAAGACATAGACAGACAGATACAAAGGCAGTCATCTGTCTGCAAGAGAGGTGACTTTACTAAAATGTCATTGAGTCAACTCACCTCCTACAACAGATAAATAAACAAACAAAATAAATATACAAGGACAGATAAAAAAAACAAACGATAAAACAATAAGAAACAAGAAAAAAGCCAAATGGCTTCCAAATTTGCAGGGCTTCACTCCACCCCACCCTACCCTGTTCCTGACTCCTTCCTCTGTAATTAATGAGCAGAACAGTTGACAACAACAACAGCAACTACAAGAATAATAACAACAATGGCAGTGATGTAGAAGAACCAAATAAAAGACAATAAAATAACAACTACACATACACACACACACACACACATACACAGAGAAATGTAGGAACAGTTACACATACACAAACATGCATGCAGGCATGGCTGTGTAGCTAAGTACACACATACACACACACACACACATACACACACACATACACACACACACACACTCATGCGCACACACCCACATATATGCACATAATGGTTTCAAATTTTGGCACAAGGCCAGCAAGTTTGGAGAGAGGGGGTTAAATCGATTACATTGTCCCCAATAAGCAACTGGTACTTATTTTATTGACTCTGAAAAGATGAAAGTCAAAGTAGACTTTGGTGAAATTTGAACTCAGAATGTAAAAGCAGGAACAAAACTCTGTCAGTTTTGACTCTAATTCAGCTGAATTACCTGCTCATTGAATAAGCATTTACATGGCTGAGTACTCCACAGACATGTGTACTATTAGTGTAATTCTCAAGCAAAATTGGTGTAACACAGTGTGACATTACCGGACCTTTTAATTACAGGTATAAACTATTTATCAGGCTGTCTTGTAGTTGCCTTCTATTTGATTGCATTCAAAAGGCTTGGGACGACTCAGGGTTGTAGTAAGAGATACTTGATTGAGATGCCCTGCAGTGGGATTGAATCTGGGATCTAATGATTTCAAAATGAATTTCTTGACCATTCAACGATTTCAGAATCTGGAACCATGTTCTTGGGATGCAAACTTCCTATCATGCAGCCATTCCTACACTTTGAAGGCAAGTTTGAAAATACCAGTGCCTTTAGACATGCCTGTGCTTATAGCCATGTCTGTGCCTATAGTAATGTCTATACCTATGAGTCATGCCTACCTGTAGCCATTATTGAGCCAATAAGTATTGCCTGCACCTATAGCCAAGGCAGCATCCATAGCTATAACTATGCCTGCACCTATAGCCATACCTGTGTCCATAAGTCACACCTGTGCCTATAACCTTATCTGCATATATAGCCATGCTTGCACCTGTAAGTCACACCTGTACCTGTAGCCAAGCCTGCACCAATAAGCCATGTCCCTGCCTGTGCCTATAGCCATGCCTGTGTCTGAAGCCATGCCTGCACTTATAATCATTCCATGCATGCACTTTTAAGTCATGCCTTTGCCTATAGCCATGTCTGCCAGCTATAGTCATTCCTATGACTATAGCCATACCTGTAATCATAAGCCAAACCTGTGTCTATAGCCACTCCTGTATCTGTAAGCCATGTCTACGTGGTCTGATCAATAAGTATCCGGACTGTTGCTATAGTAACGAAGCTAAAGCATGCAGAGTGAAGCTACTCAGCACAGATTCTCCTTGAACTCCTTTGTGAAGGTACTCTGAGTTTTAACGTTCTCGCTCACTTCCACTGTTTACATTAGTGCTTGGAAGAAAGGTGTGTAGCATGTGATCATCACATTGACTGTGACAGAGGAAGTTGTCATGGTGATACCTGCTCAGAGGCCTATGCAAAGTTACAGAAAGTGTATGGAGAGTAGTGTATGAGCTGTGTACAAGTGGTTCAGACGTTTCCAAGATGGCTGAAAAAAATGTTGACATTGATAAATGTTCTGGGAGACCCGTAACCAGCAGAACCGAGAAAAACATCACAGTTGTGCTTGCAGTTGTGAGAGGAAATCATTGAATCACCATCCATGAGTTATCAGAGGATGTGCAGATTAGTTACGGTTCAGTTCAGTCCATTTTCACTGAAGTTTTGTGTCTGAGATGCCTGAGCCTATAGCCACGCCTGTGTCTAATAGCCATTTTTGTGCCTATAACCATTCCTGTATAACCATTCTTGTAGCCATGCCTGTGCTTACAGCCATGCTTGCACCTATATCCATACCTGCACCTACAAGTCATGTCTATGCCTATAGAAATGCCTGTGCTTGTAGCCATGCCAGCACCTATAAGCCATGCTAGTACTCATAAGGCATGCCTGTGCATGTAGCTAAACATACAGAAGGGATTCTGAATAATTTTTCTGAATCAAAATTTATTGAGAAACCATTGGTCACCATGAGGCTACATAAGAAAGCAAGCAGCACAAATATCAAACCTGCAAACTCATGGATACCAAGCAAATTACTTAACCAGGCAGCAACACCATGCCTGCATAAAGATGTAACACATTCAATCAAAAGACAAATTGGCAGGTGGATTGAAGTCTAAATAACAACTCATTTGTAATTACATAAACCTGAACACATGGATATGTATCCTTCTACCAAACCCCTTGCACATCAACTCCTACCACTTTATTTCTTCAGGACCTCATTCTCTTTCTCTCTTTCTCCCCCCCCCCGTCTCACACATACATGCACACACACGCACAGACACATAATGAAGAATTAATAGCTTCCTCACCTGTGTTCTACACACACAAACACACACATGTACATATGCACACAGACACACATACACAAACATGCACCTCTTCATACTCATTACTTACAATCATCTTGGCATACATGCAGACATATAGATACATACATACAATCATGCATGCATACATACATATATATATTTCTTTACTACCCACAAGGGGCTAAACACAGAGGGGACAAACAAGGACAGACAAAGGGTTTAAGTCGACTACATCGACCCTAGTGCGTAACTGGTACTTAATTTATCGACCCCGAAAGGATGAAAGGCAAAGTCGACCTCGGCGGAATTTGAACTCGGAACGTAATGGCAGACGAAATACGGCTACGAATTTCGCCCAGCGTGCTAACGTTTCTACCAGCTCATACATATATACATACACATGCTTATTCATTCATACTTGCATCTTTCCAATCCCTCTCTTTCTCTCTCTCTCACACACACACACACACACATATATCTACATACACACACACATTTACATACATGTGCACATTCATACACACACACACGTACACAAACACACACACGTACACATATCTATATACACACGTACACACAAACACACAACAGACAAGGACA
>NC_043021.1:26900274-26910274 GCF_006345805.1 Octopus sinensis
CATTCCCATTCATCAGACAGTCTTGGTTGAGTAACAGTTTTTGTGATGTCTTTGCAGCTTTATTAATAAAGAATATATATATATATATATATAGACAAAAGAAACAGGCTTGGAAGGCCTGGAAGAACGGTGGTAGCAGGGAAGTGTATCAGACTGCCAGAAGGGAAGCCAGGAGACAGGTCTATCTAGCCAGAGGGGAGGCAGATAAGGAAAAATTTGCCTATGTCCTGCGCCGTGAGGATGAAAGACTTGAGGTATTTCGTGTTGCAAGACAGTGTGTGAGAGAGAACCGTGACATGGTAGGAGAGAAGTGTGTTCGCAAGGATGACGGTTCACTTGCGCTAAATGAGGATGCAAAGAGAGAGGCTTGGAGACGCCACTATGAAAGGTTGCTGAATGAAGAAAATGAATGGGATAAAGAGAGTCTGCCGAATGTCGACCCAACAGAGGGACCAGCAATCCGAGTTAACAGTTCCTTAGTAGATAAGGCAATTAGAAGCATGAAAACAGGGAAAGCCCCAGGCCCATCAGGAATTACTGCAGAGATGCTCAAAATATCTGGTGGTGTCGGCTATAGCTTAGTCACCCGTATACACGAGGGAGTCATACACGAGGGATACACGAGGTGATACACGAGGGAGTCATACCCAATGACTGGTGTAGCAGCATAATAGTCAACTGCTACAAAGGTAAAGGCGACGCCCTAGATACAAATAACTACAGAGGTATCAAGCTGCTGGATCAGGTAATGAAGGTTACGGAGAGGGTTATAGCCCAACTAATTAGAGAGAGTGTTAGCTTAGATGATATGCAGTTTGGGTTCGTGCCAGGGAAAAGTACTACTGATGCTATATTCCTGGTAAGACAGCTGCAGGAGAAATACCTAGCCAAAGACAAGCCCTTGTACCTGGCTTTTGTTGACTTGGAGAAAGCCTTTGACAGGGTCCCCCGATCCCTTATCTGGTGGTCAATGAGGAAACTAGGGATAGATGAATGGTTAGTGAGAGCTGTGCAAGCCATGTACAGAGACGCTGCTAGTAAGGTGAGGGTTGGCAACGAGTACAGTGAAGAATTCCGGGTAGAGGTTGGGGTCCACCAAGGTTCAGTCCTCAGTCCCCTCCTATTTATCATAGTCCTCCAGGCAATAACGGAGGAATTCAAGACAGGATGTCCCTGGGAGCTCCTCTATGCTGACGACCTTGCTCTAATTGCTGAGTCACTATCAGAACTGGAGGAGAAGTTTCAGGTGTGGAAACAAGGATTAGAATCGAAGGGCCTTAGAATCAACCTAGCCAAAACCAATAATAAGTAGGAAGGTGGACCAATCACAAACGACTTCAGGTAGATGGCCCTGCTCGATCTGTAAAAAAGGTGTAGGTAGAAACTCTATAAGGTGCACCAAGTGTAAGCTATGGACACATAAGAGGTGCAGCAATGTCAAAGGAAGGCTAACTAGGAAAATAGTTTTTGTCTGTGGCAGATGCTCAGGAGCAATAAACACTGGAAATGTGCAGAGACCAACTTCTACCACGTTCCAGGGAGACAAACTAGAAGTAGTTGATAGCTTCCGCTACCTAGGAGACCAAGTCAGTAGCGGGGGTGGGTGTGCTGAAAGTGTAACTGCTAGAGTAAGAATAGCTTGGGCAAAGTTTAGAGAGCTCTTACCCCTGCTGGTGACAAAAGGCCTCTCGCTCAGAGTAAAAGGCAGACTGTATGATGCATGTGTACGTACAGCCATGCTACATGGTAGTGAAACATGGGCTGTGACTGCTGAGGATATGCGTAAGCTTGCAAGAAATGAAGCCAGTATGCTCCGATGGATGTGTAATGTCAGTGTTCATAATCGTCAGAGTGTAAGTACCTTGAGAGAAAAGTTGAACCTAAGAAGCGTCAATTGTGGTGTGCAAGAGAGACGGCTGCACTGGTATGGTCATGTGACGAGAATGGATGTAGATAGTTGTGTGCAAAAGTGCTACACCCTAGTAGTTGAGGGAACCTGTGGAAGAGGTAGACCCAGGAAAACCTGGGACGAGGTGGTGAAGCACGACCTTCGAACTTTAGGTCTCACCAAGGAAATGACTAGAGACCGAGACCTATGGAAGTATGCTGTGCGTGAGAAGACCCGGCAAGAGTAGTCAGGCCCTGGGACGTAGTCAGTCCACCTGTGCATACCTCCCTTCTTGTGACACTTGTGAAGACCTGTTGAGGCAAGTGAAAATCAAAAAAATCAAAACAAATCGAAATAGATGAATATCAATGGGATTTGTATCTTTATGGTACCAGTGCCAGTGGCACACAAGAAAACCATCCGAACGTGGCCGTAGCCAGTACCGCATCGACTGGCCTCCGTGCTGTGGGCACGTAACAAACACCATCCGATCATGTCCGTTCGCCAGCCTCATCAGGCACCTGTGTCGGTGGCACATAAAAACACCATCTGAAGACCCGTCAAGACTAGTCAGGCCATAACCCGTGGCCCCTACCTGGGACATAGTCAGTCCGCCTGTGCATACCTTCCTTCTTGTGACACTTGTGAAGACCTGTTGAGGCAAGTGATCAAATTAAAACAAATCAAAATAGATGAACATCAATGGAATTTGTATCTTTGTGGTACCAGGGCCGGTGGCACACAAGATAACCATCCGAACATGGCCGTAGCCAGTACCGCATCGACTGGCCTCTGTGCTGTGGGCTCATAACAAACACCATCCGATCGTGGCCGTTCGCCAAAAACACCATCCGAAGACCCGGCAAGACTAGTCAGGCCATAACCCGTGGCCTCTACTTGGGACGTAGTCAGTCCACCTGTGCATACCTTCCTTCTTGTGACACTTGTGAAGACCTGTTGAGACAAGTGATCAAATCAAATCAAATCAAAATAGATGAACATCAATGGAATTTGTATCTTTGTGGTATCAGTGCCGGTGGCACACAAGAAAACCATCCGAACGTGGCCGTAGCCAGTACCGCATCGACTGGCCTCCGTGCTGTGGGCACGTAACAAACACCATCCATCTGGCACCTGTGTCGGAGACACATAAAAACATCATCCGAAGACCCGGCAAGACTAGTCAGGCCATAACCCGTGGCCCCTACCTGGGACGTTGTCAGTTCACCTGTGCATACCTTCCTTCCTTCTTGTGACACTTGTGAAGACCTGTTGAGGCAAGTGAAAATCAAATCAAATCAAATCAAAATAGATGAACATCAATGGAATTTGTATCTTTGTGGTACCAGTGCCGGTGGCACACAAGAAAACCATCCGAACGTGGCCGTAGCCAGTACCACATCGACTGGCCTCCGTGCTGTGGGCACGTAAGAAACACCATCCGATTGTGGCCGTTCATCAGCCTCGTCTGTCACCTGTGTCGGTGGCACATAAAAACACCATCCGAGCGTGGCCGTTCGCCAGCCTCGTCTGGCACCTGTGTCGGTGGCACATAAAAACACCATCCGAGCGTGGCCGTTCGCCAGCCTCGTCTGGCACCTGTGTCGGTGGCACATAAAATCACCCACTACACTCTCGGAGTGGTTGGCATTAGGAAGGGCATCCAGCTGTAGAAACACTGCCAGATCTGACTGGCCTGGTGCAGCCTTCGGGCTCCCCAGACCCCAGTTGAACCGTCCAACCCATGCTAGCATGGAAAGCGGACGTTAAATGATGATGATGATGATGATGATGATATATATATATAACCCATGCTAGCATGGAGAACGGACGTTAAATGATGATATATAGGTGAGAAAGTTGGTGAGTGAAAGCACGTGGTTGGATATATAGAAAATAGAAAAGAGTGAAAAAACTACAGAAGGCTTGTTTTATAAGGTTAAAGAATATATTTAAGTTGTTATGTTAGAAAAATGTTATAAAATTTTGCATATAGAAACGTAGTTTTTGGAGAAATTACCGGTTTCGTGTTAACTTTTCAAATTTCTCAAATGTCTTTACCTATATCGTGTCATGTCTTCATTATGCAGTGCAAAGAAGAGTTCCAGGCAGGGGGAGTTAATAAGCGATTTCTGCCGGTATAAGGGAGAATGAGATGAGTTTCTCTGTATAAGAATGTTAGGATGGTTAAGTTCAGGCTTATATTTTTCAATGAAGAATGTTTCCTTGTTTAATCTAATTTGTGTTGGTGTTCCAATAGCACATTGATACAATGGAAAGATTAAAAATTGTGGTAGTAGTTACTTTGCACATTTCTCAATATGCTCACTAAAGGGTATCATTCTGTATTCTGGGAATGCAATCTGTTGTCGATGCAGTGTGCATCTACGTCTGAGTGATAATCCCGTGGACCCCACGTAGTTCTGGTGGCAGCCCGAGCATCTTATGACATAAATTATGTTTTCAGAAGCACAAGTAAAATTAGATCTGATCTTGAATTTTTGTCCCTCTTTGAAAAGGAATTCTGATCCTTCTAGAAGGTTTGGGCATGTTGTGCAGTTTGGTCTACCACATTTTTTTACTTTTGCATCCGTAATTTCAGAAAACAATTTTGCCTTTGTGAGAATCTTTTTAAGTGATTTAGGTTGTTTGTATCTTTTAATGATTTTATGTATGTTTAGAATTTCCTTTAATTTGGGGTCCTTTTGAAGTATTGGTAAATTCTGGGTGATGATGGTGAAGGCTTCTTTGTTTCTGGGGTTGTATGTGGATATGTAAGGCAGTATTTTCGGGGAAGGTGTGTTGTTGTGTTGAACTTTTCTCAAAGTTTCTATGTCGATTTCTGTTGCACGTCTGATCCCATCCTCTATGAGTTGAACTGGGTAGTGTCTGTCAATTAGGGTGTTTTTGAGATCTTGTAGTCTAAAGTTCCTGGTATTTTGTTCTGACACTATTGTGCATATCCTTCTTGCAAGGTTGAAAGGAATGTTTGTTTTAGTGTGTCTTAGGTGGCATGAATCAAAAAGTAGGTATTGTTTGGCGTCTGTGGCTTTGTAAAAAATGCCTGTTTCTATTTTAAGGTTAGTTTTTTTAATCAGAATATCTAAGAATGGAAGCTCATTTTGGTTGTACTCCATTGTGAACTGTATATTTGGGTTGATGCTGTTCAATAGGTTTTTGAATTTTAGGAGTTTATCTGTGTTTTCATTCCAGAGTATAAAACAATCGTCCAGGAATCTTTTCCAATTCTCTTTTATGTATTGAGAAAGGGGGTTTCCAAAGGTCGATAAAGATTCCTGGTATATAATTATTTCCAGGTAGCTCATTGTTAGGTTCGCAATGACTGGTGCTGCCCTTGTACCCATAGCAATCACGGATTTTTGATGGTAAAACGTATTGTCAAACATGAAGTGGTTATTTTGTAGGATGAATTCTTTACTGATCCTTTTTGGTATTTCTTCCGGAAATATATATATATATCATCATCATTTAATGTCTGTTTTCCATGCTGGCATGGGTTGGATGGTTTGACTCCAATTAGCTGTTGTGGAATTGGTTTTTATGACTGGACACCTTTCCTAATGTCAATCACTTAACAGAGTTCCTGTAGCACCAACTCAAGTGCATTTCATGTGGCACCAGCACCTGAAAGAACAAGACTGAATGCATGGAAGACAGAGATTTTACTTAGCTTGATACATCTTATCAACTACAGCAAATCATTACATCTCCCGGTCCCTTTTCATTTCCTCAGTGGGGCCCAGTGTCTGAAGGTACTTTCTCATCATGTCTTCTTGGGTCTACTCCTTCCACAGGTACCTGTCATAGACTCTTAAGGGTGGTTTCCTGATTTCTGTGACATATCTATTACCCACTGGGTTACTTATTTTTGCCAGCTGAGGGGACTGGAGCAATGTAAAATGAAGCGTTTTACTCAAGAATACAATGCTTTAAAATCTCCTAAAAAAGAATTTTTTAGGAGATTTTAAAGCTAGTTTTGGATCAGTTTACCTTTCTTGGCCAAATATTCTTGGTAAGCATGATCTTGGCAAAATGAACTCAAATGGACTCGTACTACTATCTCTATGCAGTGAGTTTGGACTTTTTGTCACCAATACACTTTTGCAATAGTCCAATAAAAACAAAATAACTTGGTGTCATCCTAGATCAGGTGATGGTCACTTGATTGACTATGTGATTGTCCAAAGCTGATATAGAAATGATGTTAAATTAACACATTCTTTCCATAAGAGAGAATGCTGGTCTGACCATGCTATGGTTTGTAGCAAGATAAAAATGAGACCAAAGCTAGCCATAAAACAAAATCGTAAAAAAAATCATAGGAGATTTGTCATTTCAAAGTTCAAAGTCGATAACCACAAGGATATTCTCATTTAAACACTTGATGAAAAGTTACATAATGTTAGCATCACAAAAAATATAGAAAAATCCTCAGGTCAACTTAGAGGTGCTATTTATGATCCATTCAGGGAAGGGTTTTGGGTTTTCATGGTGCAAAAACCAAGATTGGTTAGATGAAAATGGTGAGGTTATCAACGAACAATTTCAAGAAATGTACAGAATGGATTGCAAATAAGAACACCAGAAACAAAAAAAATTTACAATTCTGCCAAAAATTCTGTTCATGAAGCGACAGAAGTAGGACAAAATGTTCAAGCTCTGCAAAAACTGCTGACAAATATGACACGAAAGGCCTTTTTTCAAAATTTGATGTGGATATTTGATCCAAGTAAAGAAGGTTGCTCTCCTGTTCTTTCTACAGAAGGGAATCTTCTCACAGATTGTACTGACATTGAAACATAGGGCAGAACATTTTAAAGAGATACTCAATAGATATACAAATGTAGACACAAACTCAATCATTAATAACCCTCAAAGGCCAGTAATTGACTGTCTTACAATGGATCCATATTTAGATGAAGTGAAAATGGCTGTAAAACAATTGACAAATGGAAAAGCTCCAAGAGATGATGGTATTTCTGGAGAAATTTTTAAATGTGGCAGAAATATTTTGATAGATGAATTGACAAAGCTTACTGTTCAAATGAGGAACTGTCCCTCAACATTGTAAAGATGCAATGATTGTACATTTATATAAGGATTAAAGACTTGTAAGTATGTAGTATTTTGTTATGCAACCGTGATATATACTATAAAGTATATTAAAAGTTTTTATAAGTCAATACCAAGTTCTGCAGTGTTAGCAGTGCACTTTTTACATGATTTGTTAAGGTTATCACTAGAGATATTCTATAGATTTCATTGTTTGTTTACATCTGACATCTCAATGTCTTGAAATGCTTGAGTATTAGGTAAGAAAACTTTTATTTTTTATTTGTTTCAGTCATTAGATTGAAATAAGTAAAAAATAAAAGATAAAAAGGAAGTGATAATTCACATTGCTAAAAATAATAGCCATAGTTTCCTCATACCACACAATACCACCTTTAAAAAAGTTACATTGCTTAATGTAGCCCTAGGTACACAGTCTTTATCATTTAACAACCACTTTTTCATGCTTGAATGGGTCAGACAGAATTGTTGCAGAATTGAAGCAGCTTTTCCTATTGTTGGATGCCCTTCTTGTCTCAACCCTCACCTGTTTCCAGTTTATCCCAGAAGACTGGAAAGGAATAATCGCCCTTAGATGATGATGATGCTTATTTACAACCATCGCATGGTGTATAGACAAGGGCACATATCTACACACACACACCCCTATCTTTTATCTTTTACTTATTTTAGTCATTATACCATGACCATGCTGGAGCACTGTCTTGAAGAATATTATCAACCTCAGGACTTATTGTTTTTCAAAGCCAGGTACTTATTCTGTTAATCTCTTTTGCCAAACTGGTAAGTTATGGGGATGTAAACACACCAGCACTGTTTGTCAAGTGGTGTGGGGGAAAAACACAGACACATGCATGCACACACACTATGGGCTTCTTTCAGTTTCCGTTCACCAAATCCCCTAACAAGGCTTTGATCAGCCTGAGGCTATAGCAAGAATTACTTGCCCAAGGTGCCATGCAGTGGGACTGCACCTAGAATCATGTGGCTACCAGTATGAAATCCACACACTGGCCCATGGTTCTACACTAATGAACTGAACCCAAGACTACCTGGTTGGTAAACAACCTTCTTAACCACATAGCTATGCTTGCACTGATTACAATGTCTGAAAAACAATCAAGACAAAATAAATGAATGACAGTACAGTTAGAGCTGGAGTGTCTTTTGCTAGCATGGAAAACAGACGCTAAACGATGATGATGATGATGATGATGATGATTTGCTAGATCAGGGCATGCATGGTGGTGGTGGTGGTGGTGGGGCAAGCAACAACAATGACTCCTGAGATGGGATGAAAGGGGGCAGAGCTAGTCTGACTGAAATTTGAGCTCAGGACATAAAAAAATGTAAATAAATTCTACTGGGTATCTATCTACTTCTCCCACTTCCCACTGGCCATCACTCAAAGTATTTAATATCCTTTCTACTATAGGCACAAGGCCTGAAACTTAGTGGCTAATCAATTACATCAACCCCAGTGCATACCTGGTACTTATTTCATCGACCCCCAAAAGGATGAAAGGCAAAATTGGAATTTGAACTCAGAATATAAGGACAGATGAAATGCCACTAAGTTTTTTGCCTGGCATGCTAACAAGTCTGCCAGCTCACTGCTGTCAAGGTATCTAATATATAAACAACTACAGGTAATTTTTATCAAAATGTGAAGACATATACATGTCTGGTGTGATGTGAAAAGAGAAAGACATCAAATGGTTCAGGTAGGGTCATTCATTGATTGATATTTCCTTTGATAGCATGCAGCCGCATACTTCACCTTTATATTACTTATGTAGGTGTGTTTCTCGGAGGTTGTGATGAGTTGTTGTTGTTGTTGTTGTTGATGGTGGTGGTGATGGTGGTAAGGAACTGATCATCACTGCTCTGATCTCATTGCTCATTGCTGTCTTTTGATGTGAAAAAGATTAGTTACCTGGAGAAGGTTCAATGAAAAAGCTTGTGAACTGCATGAGAATATATGAAAATATATGTAACTGTATACATACGTATGTATGTATGTGCATCTATGAGTGCATGTATGTATGAGTATGTATGTGTGTGTATGTGTGGAGCCACTTTGTAGGACCCCATTTCTGTTTGACCTTTGCTTCAGCAATCTTTGATTGCAGTGAGGGGAGATGGGTCTGTGAGGGAAGGGGCAATGAAAGAAAGGAAGGAAGAAGATATGGAAGAAAAGAGGTTCTTGTCTATACCTGCCATGGTGCATCCACCACCACCACCACCACCACTACCACCAAAAACATCAACACTTTCCTTATTAACACTTCTGTTAACCTTATCACCTTAATAACATTACCAGAACTCTCTATACTATTACCACCACCACAACCACAATTATCATCACTACTGCCCCCCCCCCCACCACCTGCTGTTACTACCATCACATTCTCTGTCACCATTATCCTTAACCCACTACTACCACCACCACCACCACCACCAATACTAAATCAGACAGAGGGTGACAATCACCGTATTCACCACTTCCCTGAATTATGGAACATGCAATTCTACAAGTGGCAGCTCAGCAGACTTTAAATTCATACATTCATACATACATACATACATATATATATTTATATACATTCATACATGCATACATATATACCTACATATAGGTGCAGGCGTGATTGTGTGGTTAAGAAGCTTGAGCATTGCTGCATGGTTTTGGGTTCAGTCCCACCATGCAGCACCTTCGGCCACAGACCAACCAATACCTCATGAGTGAATTTAGTAGACGGAAACTGTGTGGAAGCCCATTCTATGTATGAATGTGTGTGCTTTTGTGTCTAACCACTTGACAACTGGTGTTTGTTTGATTACATCCACATCACTTAACAAACAGTTCAGCAAAAGAGGTGGATAGAATAAGTACTAGACTTCAAAATAATAAGTCCTGAAGTTGATTTGTTTGACTAAACCCTTCAAGGTGACGCCCCAGCATGGCCACAGTCCAATGAATGAAACAAGTAAATGATAAAAGATATATAAAATATT
>NC_043021.1:26912774-26932774 GCF_006345805.1 Octopus sinensis
ATTTTTTTGTTATTATTTTAATCAATAACTCTTTGTCAGTATCCCACCCACTTTGCCAGTTCGACATTCTGATTTCTATACCTCCCACCCTGTGTAACAAGAAAAATGCAGTCTTGTGTACAACACAATTTATTATATAATAGCCTTATGTTATGCCTTCTATACAACACAATGTATTATGTAACATTAATAGCCTTATATTAAAGTAATCTTACATATGGCTCTATTACACAACATTAACAGTTTTATATTAAATGTGCCTTGTATACAACACTACTACATAACATTTACAGCTTTCTATTAAAGTAGTCTTGTATACTACACTATTACATAAAATTAACAGTTTTATAATAATTTTATATAAATGTATATTATATCTCCATAAAATCAACATTTAGGAGAATTCATCAAGTGAAAACAGTACATACAATGATAAAGAATTTTTGATCCAAGAACAATTTTCTCGCTGAATTCTTCAAATTTTTTTTGAAATTGTGAAATTACCATATAACTTCTCCATCATTAAGAATTATGGAGTTAAAAAAAGTGGGGTTTGAGAGAAAGTGAGGTAGTATTTAGCAGAAAAATTAAATATTGTGCAGTGAAATGATAGCAGGATTTTACTGGTGGTGGTTTAGTGCTGGGTAGTTTAGCCCCATATCAGCCCTGATTGAGTAAATCTCTAATCAAAATCATTGCAGCCAAGATCATCCAATTTTAACCGGTGTAGCCAAATGTTTGATTCCCAACCAGGGGGTTTCTGGTTCAGTCCCATTATGTGGTGTCTTGGGTAAGTGTTTTCTACTATAATTCTAAGCCAGTCAAAAACTTATGAGAGGATTTGTTAAATGGAAACTGAAAAATGTTTGAATGTATGTATATATATATATATATATATACATATCTATATATATATATATACATATCTATATATATATATATATATATAAATATCTATATATATATATACATACCTATATCTATCTATCTATCATCATCGTTTAACGTCCGCTTTCCATGCTAGCATGGGTTAGACGGTTCGACTGGGGTCTGGGAAGCCAGGAGGCTGCACCAGGCCCAGTCTGATCTGGCAGAGTTTCTACAGCTGGATGCCCTTCCTAACGCCAACCACTCTGTGAGTGTAGTGAGTGCTTTTTTTGTGCCAGGCGAGGCTGGCAACGGCCACGATTGGTTGGTGCTTTTTACATGCCATCGGCACGACGCCAGTCGGGGCGGCACTGGCAACGGCCACATTCAGATGGTTCTTTTACGTGCCACCGGCACTGGTATCACAACTACAATTTCCATTGATTTTTGAGCGATTTCGATTCTGATTTCACTTGCCTCAACAGGTCTTCGCAAGCAGAGTTTTGTGTCCCAAGAAGGAAAGGTATGCATAGGGGCCACGGGTTATGGCCTCACTTGTCCTGCCGGGTCTTCCCACGCACAGCATACTTCCAAAGGTCTTGGTCTCTAGTCATTGCCTCGGTGAGACCTAATGTTCGAAGGTCGTGCTTCATCACACCTCATCCCAGGTTTTCCTGGGTCTACCTCTTCCACAGGTCCCCTCAACCGCTAGGGTGTGGCACTTTTTCACACAACTATCTTCATCCATTCTCGTCACATGACCATACCGGCGCAATCGTCTCTCTTGCACACTACAACTGATGCTTCTTAGGTCCAACTTTTCTCTCAAGGTACTTACACTCTGTCGAGTATGAACACTGACATTACACATCCATCGGAGCATACTGGCTTCATTTCTTGCGAGCTTACGCATATCCTCAGCAGTCATGGTCCATGTTTCACTGCCATGTAGCATGGCTGTTTGTACACATACATCATACAGTGTACCTTTTACTCTGAGCAAGCTCTCTGAACTTTGCCCAGGCTATTCTTACTCTAGCAGTTACACTTTCAGCACACCCGTCCCCCACTACTGACTCGGTCACCTAGGTAACGGAAGCTATCGACTACTTCTAGTTTTTCTCCCTGGAAAGTGGCGGAAGTTGTTCTCTGCGCATTTTCAGTGTTTATTGCTCCTGAGCATCTGCCACAAACAAAAACTGTCTTCCCAGTTAGCCCTCCTTTGACATTGCTGCATCTGTAATGTGTCCATAGCTTACACTTGGTGCATCTTATAGAGTTCCTACCTATGCCTTTTCTACTGTTCGAGCATGGCCATCTACCTGAAGGCGTTTGTGATTTGTCTACCTTCCTACTTAATATGACTTTGGTTTTAGCTAGGTTGACTCTAAGGCTCTTCGATTCTAATCCTTGCTTCCATACCTGAAACTTCTCCTCTAGTTCTGATAGTGACTCATCAATTAGAGCAAGGTCATCAGCATAGAGGAGCTACCAGGGGCATCCTGTCTTGAATTCCTCCGTTATTGCCTGGAGGACTATGATAAATAGGAGGGGGCTGAGGACTGAGCCTTGGTGGACCCCTACCTCTACCCGGAATTCTTCAGTGTACTCGTTGCCAACCCTCACCTTACTAACAGTGTCCCTGTACATGGCTTTAACCATTCTTCTATCCCTTGTTTCCTCATATATATATATATATATATAATATAGAGCAAAAGTGGCAGTTTTAATATCCAAAGGTAAAATATTTACCACTTAATAGTGGATGTTGCATTACAGACAGACAGACAGATATCATCATCATCATTTTCATGTCCAGTTTCCCAGCTTTGCGTGTGTCTGATGGAGTTTATTGAATCAGATTTTCTAAAGCCAGATGTTTTTCCTCTAGCCAACACTCACCTCTTTGCAAGCAACGTAATATGTCCCCATAGCCCGATATTTTCTCACAGAATACTGGGAATGAATGACACCCATTTACAATTATCACATGATTTCAGAACATGAGTAGATAAACATACACTCTAGAACACACATATTGTGCGCGCGTGTGTGTGTGTGTAAATATATATATTCTTTTACTCCTTTGTTTCAGTCATTTGACTGTGGCCATGCTGGAGTACCGCCTTTAGTCAGACCAGTCGACCTCAGGACTTACTCTTTGTAAGCCTAGTACTTATTCCATCGGTCTGTTTTGCCAAACCATAAAGTTACAGGGACATAAACACATCAACATTGGTTGTCAAGCAATGGGGGGGGGGACGACAGACACCCATATACATACATATACATATATATATCTATATGATGGGCTTCTTTCAGTTGCCATCTACCAAATCCACTCACAAGGCTTTGGTCAGCCTGAGGCTATAGTAGAAGACACTTGGGACTGAACCCAGAACCAGAACCATTCCTGTGCCTAATAATATATATATATATATATATATATATAATAACAGTGGCTTGTAAGCAATTTTGCAAATGAAAGGCAAAAATATACACATTACTAAAGGAACTAAGGGCACTAGTCAGCACCAGTATTGCTAGAAATAAGAGCCAAACAACTCATAGCCACAATAAGCACCATCTTAATGACTGACAGGGGGGCTTCTTTGTTAGTCATTAAGATGGTGCTTATTGTGGCTATGAGTTGTTTTGACTCTAATTTCTAGCAATACTGGTGCTGACTAGTGCCCTTAGTTGCTTTAATCACGTGTATATTTATATATGTGTGTGTGTGTATATAAAGACACCCTAGGTCATGAATGTCTATGGGATTGCATCTAAAATGACCCCTTCCAAGGCACAAGTCCAGGAAAGGTTGTTTCCTGGAAGACCAGCAGTCACCCATGCATACCAGTCACCCTACTCCACACCAACGATGTTGTCCAAAGGAAAGGCAAAGGGGCCGATACAGCTTGGTACCAGTGACATTGCACCTCATTTCTACAGCTGAGTGTACCAGAGCAATGTGAAATAAAGTGTCTTGCTCAAGAATACAATGTACAGCCCAGTCCAGGAATCGAACTCACTACCTCACAATTGTAAGCCTGACTCCCTAATCACTGAGCCATGTGCCTTCATACACACACACACACAGATATATATATATATATATAATAAATATACATACAAGAGACTTCGTTTAGTTTCTGTCTACCAAATCCACTCACAAGGCTTTGATCAGCCTAGAACTATGGTAGGAGACACTTACCCAAGGTGCCATGCAGTGGGAGTGAGCCTGGAATCATGCGGTTGGAAAGCAAAATTCTGACCACACAGCCATACTGGCCTCTATCTATTTATGTGTATGTATGGGGGGGGGGGGGTCAGTGCGTCTTTGTGTTAGCATCTCATCATGACATTGTGAATGTCCATCATGCAATTTTCCTTCCTTTCCAATCCACTGTGAAAACATGTGGGGTCATGGAAGGAAATACTACCTTACTTAGAAACAAGAGACAGTTGGCACCGGGAAGGGCATATAGCCATAGAAGGTCCTCCTTAACCAATTCCATCTGACCCCTGTAATTGTGGAAAAATACATGTAAAAGCTATGATGATGATGATAAATACGCATTCAGTTGAGAACACATTATCATTATCATCATCATCATTTAACGTCTGTTTTCCATGTTGGCATGGGTTAGATGGTTTGATAGGGGCTGGCTAGGCAGAAGACTGCATCATGCTTCACTGTCTGTTTTGGCAGAGGTTTTATGGCTGGATGCCATTCCTAACACCAACCACCTTAAACACACACACACACACACACACACACAAACACATACTAAATGCATATATATATATACATACATACATATACATACATGTTTATATACATACACATAGTAAAGTGTGATTTGAGGGAGATTTAACTGTTATTTCTAATATATCAAGTGGTGAGCGATATGGTGTTGTTTTTGTTGGTGGTAGTGGTGAGTGCAGAGTTGATTTTGTTGCTTAACCTCCAGGTTAGCTCCCATCATACAAACCAATGATCAAAACGCATTCCAGCTGTGACTGTCTTGTAATGACATTTCCTGATGTTAATCTCTCAAGGACTACACTTATTCAGTGTGTTCTTTTCTTCTTTTTTCCTTTTGTTTGTTTTTCAAGATTATAGGGTATAATTTGAGGGAGACTTGGTAACTGCTTCTAGCCAAATTGAGAGATCATTTTCTCAGTAGCTATCAAGTGCAGAATGGAAGCTCTAAGTATAGAGATGAGTCACTGAGAGAAGGTGGTGTGATATGAAGAAACTGGTGGTGGTTTTGATGAGGATGTGAGTGGTGGTGTTGAAGGTGATGATGATGATGGTGGTGGTGGTAGTGATGGTGTGGATTATAGTGGTATTGTTGTTGATGTTGTTGGTGGTGGTGGCGATGTAATAGGAAGAAAGTGCTGATGGTGCTTGTAGTAATAATACTGGAGGTGGTGGTTGTGGTGATGGTGGTGATGGCAATGATGATGATTGTGACATTGGTGTTGTTGGTGGTGGTGGTGGTGGTTGACATGAAAGAATGGTAGTGAGTTAGGCTAGGGTTTATCATAGCAGTACTGAGCATAACTCTGAACAGTAGCACTGAGCATTGATAATAGTAACACTGAATACTGCTACAGGGTCGAGGCCGGGTGGCTGTTGTGTTGCTGTTTAGCCTCAGGTCAAACTACAATCGAAAGCACTCCAGCCATGACCAAGGTTTGATTTGAGGAAATGTGGTTACTATATCTAACAGACTGAACATCCACTTCCTGTCACCACTCCTAACACATATCTTGTGGAGGCACATGGTTTAGTGATGTTGGACTCAGGGTTGTAAGATTGTGATTTTGATTCCTGGGCTGAGCAATCTGTTGTGTTCTTGAGCAAAATACTTCATTCCTTGTTGCTCCGTTTCACTCAACTAGCAAAACGAGTAATCCTGTGATAGACAGGCGTCCCATCCAGTGACTGATATGTGTGCCATGGAAAGTGGGAAACTGGCCCTATCAGTTGATATGACTCAGAAAGGACTTTTATCCTTATCCTATCCTAAGGAATACCTGTAATCCTATGAGCTTCCTCATTCACTCATGGGATAACAAGTATGTGTTGGTGGTGGGGACAGAAAGTGAAAAAGTATGAATGAAGGTATTTGTGGGTTTTGTTGTTGTTTTAATGGAGGTGGTGGTAATGGTTGTAGAGTCTGAGATAGTGTTGACAACAGTGCTTGTGGTAGTGATGGTGGCAGTGCAAAGAAGATTTTTTTTTTCTATGTTTCCCTGTACCTATAAAAACTGATCTCAAACTAATAACCAATCATGAACAAGAATTTTTATTTAAGAATCTATATAAATTTTGGCTTGAAATTTCAGATTGATAAAAAAAAAATGAGTCATTTTCATAAATTTTTGGTAAAAAAATGAGAAAACATTTGTTATAAATAAAAAAGAAAAGAAAATATGGAATCAAAATCGAAACTAAAAATTATTTTAAGAATTCAAATATCAGTTTATTATTATCAATTCAAATTTTAGTGAAGGGTTAAAATTTAAACAAAAACAAATTTATTTTTTCATTACAAGTTTGAATTTTGTTTTATTTCAAAATTGGTAAAAACACTTATGCTTTTAAAAATATCATTCTCATGAAATCTTTATTCTGTTTTTTAAAATGAAATTTCTGTTTCGATCCAATAAACTTGAATTTATTTTAAGAATTCAAATATCAGTTTCTTGTTATTAGTTTGAATTTTAGTAAAGAAAATTGGAAGAAAATTTTCTTATTTTTTTTACAGGTTTGAATTTTATATTATTTCAAAATCAATAAAAACTTTATGATTTCAAAAAAAAAATGTGATTTCATTCAAATCCTTTTCCTTTCACTGCAATGTTCAGAATTTTTTTTAAAATGTCTCATTTTTCATTTTTTTTTTAACCTGAAATTTCAAACTGCAAAAGGGAAAAGAAGGATAATGAGAAAAATTGATAAAAAAGTGAGTGAGTGAGTGAGTGAGTGTGTGTGTGAGTGACTGAGTGTGTGTGTATGTGTGAGTGAGAGAGAGAGAGAGAGAGAGAGAGAGAGAGAAATGGGACAGATAAAAAAAACCTGAAATAGGATAACAGAAATACAGTGGGGAACAAAAAATAGAAATTGGGAAAACAAAACATAAATATAAAAAAAGACAAAATACAAGTGAAACTAAGGAAAAAAGAGAAATTTCCCAAAACAGAAAAGGTAAAATTTTAAAATGGCATAGTTCCATGCTTAAGTTTGCTTCCCAATCACATAGTTTAGAGTTCAGTCCCACTGTGTGCCTCTTGGGTAAAAGTCTTCTACTATAGCTCCAGACCAATCAAGGCCTTGTGAATGGATTTGGTAAAAGGAAATTGAAAGAAGCCTGTTGTGTGCGTGTGTATATATATAATATATATATATATATATATATATATATTCTTTTATTATTTTACTTGTTTCAGTCATTTGACTGTGGCCATGCTAGAGCACTGCCCTAAAGGGTTTTAGTTGAAGAAATCAACCCCAGGACTTATTCTTTGTAAGCCTAGTACTTACTTATTTTATCAGTTGCTTTTGCTGAACCACTGAGTTATGGGGGACATAAACACATCAGCATTGGTTGTCAAGTGATGGTGGGAGGACAAACACACACACACACACACACACACACACGATGGTCTTCTTTCAGTTTCCATCTACCAAATCCACTCACAAGACTTTGGTCAGCCTGAGGCTATAGTAGAAGACACTTGCCTAAGGTGTTATGCAGTGGGACTGAATCTGGAATCATGTGATTTAGAAGCAAGCGTCTTACCACACAGCCACACCTGCACCAATGCAATCATTATATGTCAGGTGGTGAGTGACTAAATCAGCTCCTCCGTTTGAGTAGCTTGCTACCCTTGTGATGAGGGTGTCTGGACACCCACCAGGACTAAAAACAAGACCAGTCAAAAGGCAGATGAGCTCTTTGTGGACCAACAGTTACCTGGTTGGGGAGGGCAATAGCAAACCACCCCCAGTATCTCTACCAAGTAAACAGTATAAAAAAGTTTTTAAAAATTAATGCTACGACTTCATCTGATGAGAGAACTCACATCTAATTGGGAAGACTTGCATTGTAGTGTCATCAATGTACTGCAAAAATATACAATACATGATAACAACAATACATTATATTACATTTTATATATATATATATATATGAATATATTAAATTAGAGATAAAACCACTATTAGGTAAATCAAACAGTGAAAATCATAAACCAATACATAGAAATAAAATGAATTAATAAAAAATATAAAAAATAAAATTCAAAATTTAAATTATTTAAATTTAAAGTTAAAATTTTAAAAATTATTTAAATTAATAATTTATACTTATAAATTTATATATATATATAATATATATATATATATAATATATATATATATATATATATATTTTATTATTATTATTATTACTTTTAATATATATAACTATCAAAGAGTATTAAAAGTTGTTTGATTTGCCTAATAGTGGTTTTATCTCTAATTTAATATATTTATTTATACTATAAAATTAGATTTAATCCTAAATCTAATTTTTCCCTGTAAGTTTGGATTTACTCCCTAATATTATTATTATATACTAGCAGTATCGCCCGGCGTTGCTCGGGTTGTAATGGAAATAACTATATAAGCATTTTTAGAGAGTTATAGGCAAAAAATAGCAAAAAAATGCATTAGAAATTGAAAAAAAATTAAGGTAAATTTTTTTTTTAAATCGTTGACACATCGTAGATATTTTTAGAGAGTTACTTCCCTTGTATAAAAGCGAAAAAAATGCATTAAAATGGAAAAAATATGATGGTAAATTTTTTAAAAATCGTAGACTCATCGTAGACGTGCGCTAATACCCAGAAGGGCTCGATATGAATCACGACTATAAGATACCCGCTTTTGGTTAAACTGCACTGCAAAATGTGGGAGTAGTTACGATCTAAATCAAAGGGGACAGACACACAACTTCACTCTTATATAAAGATGCTTTTTTTTTTTTCAGTCATAGAGTTAGATTTATGAAGGTCTTCAGTAGAAAATCCGTCGAATTCTGACTCGCTGCTTGATATAATGAAATTCGTATCCATTTTTTGTCAGAATTACAAATTTTGAAAACACAATAGGAACAAATTTCGGAAAAAAATCTCCCATAATTCACGGAATTAAAATTACACTTCGATTTTTGTACAAAACTGTATTTGAAGTGTTTACGAAGTATAATACGAGTTTTCACGAATGTACTAAAGAGATTTACTCTGATATTCTCATTTAAATATGAATAGGTAAATTCGGGCGGTTTGGTAACGAAAGGGTTTATATAAGTGTCGTCTGTTTATACATAAACACTGTTTCATACTTTCAGTTTAGTCTTCCTCAAATCACTCTGTCGCTAATTTTCTCTCTTCCAAGAACATTTTCACTCACTCTTATCTGTTAGCTTCCCATACATTTTACTCATGTATCTATCAGCGTGATAGACAGAAACAAATATTACATCTAGTTTCACTTTATTCGTTGTACACTGTGTGTGTGCGTTTGCGTGTGCTGTAAACCAGACTAAGAAAAGCATTTGACACACACACCAGAATGTGAGTTTTCTGTAAATTTTGCTTAATTGGAGTTTAAATTTTAAAAACTGGACCTGGCATGATGCGATGCATTGTACTCTTAAAAATGCTAGGTAAATTGTAATTGAAGAAATCCTATATTGTAGATTTCTATAACTCCCAAAGGGAGGCAGATAAAATCTGCCTTTTATAATAAGAGATATATGTATATATATATATATATTAGGAGTGGCTGTGTGGTAGGCATAGGAGCGATTGTGTGGTAAGTAGCTTGCTTACCAACCACATGGTTCTGGGTTCAGTCCCAGTGCATGACACCTTGAGCAAGTGTCTTTTACTATAGCCTCAGGCCAACCAAAGCCTTGGTGACTGAATTTGGTAGACGGAAACTGAAAGAAACCCGTCGTATATATGTATATATATGTGTGTGTGTGTGTGTGTGTGTGTGTGTGTGTCTGTGTCTGTGTTTGTCCCCCCAACATCGCTTGACAACCGATGCTAGTGTGATTACATTTCTGTAACTTAGCAGTTCAGCAAAAGAGACCGATAGAGTAAGTACTAGGCTTACAAAGAATAAGTCCTGGGGTCAATTTACTTGACTAAAGGCGGTGCTCCAGCATGGCCACAGTCAAATGACTGAAACAAGTAAAAGAGATGTGTATATATATCGTCATCATTGAATCCTTTTCTATTCTAGGCACAAGGCTCGGAATTTTGGGGGATGGAGCCAGTCGATTAGATCGACTCCAGTATGCAGCTGGTACTTAATTTATCAACTCCAAAAGGATGAAAGCACAGTTGACCCCAGTGGAATTTGAACTCGGAATGTGAAGACAGACAAAATATCGCTATGCATTTCGCCTATTGTGCTAATGCTTCTGCCAGTCCACCTTATATATATGAAGGGCATGTTTTTATGTGTAAATGTGCGAGTGTGTGATTATGCATCCTTGCCATAACATCACATGATAGTTTTAATTGTCACTGTCATACAAGCAGTATCATTCATTTCTGATATTTTGTGAGAATATGTCTGGCCACGGAGGAAATATTTCCTTGTTTGGACAAACAATCAATGGTTGGTGACAGGAATAGCATCTGTCTGTAGAAAATCTGCCTCAACAAATACCATGTGACCCATGAAATCAGAGAAAGTGGATATTAAAACCATGATGATGACGATGATAATGATGGAGGAGGAGGAGGAAAAGAATAAAATGTAAAGAATATTTAGAAAAAGAATAAAGAATTTCAAATATGGAGAAAGAAAACTGCAAGATCAAAATAAATAAATAAATAAATAAAAAATCTCAACAGAAATTTAGAATTCAGCAGAAAAAGAATTGAAGAGGGCTGAAAACTGATAACATAAAATGTTCTTACATAAAATACAGTTCCATAGAAAAGAGTTTTGGAATAAATTTTAATGTCTTTTCTTGTAGATTATTAATTAGTCATGCAAGTGAACTGGTGAGCTTTGAAAGAAAAAGAAAGAGAGAAATTAAATCTACTTCCTAAAATTATTTATCAGTTTGAATTAACTGAAAATAATGAATAAATAACTAAATAAATGTTCCAAATTGTGACTGAAGACCAGCAATTTTAGTGGTGGAGGTGTGTGGTGGGGGAAGATTAGTTGGATATACAAACCATCACCACCCCGCTCCTTCCTAGTATTTGTCTGGTGTTTTATTTTATCTAAATCTAAGAAAAAAAGATGAACGACAAAATTAACCTTAGCAGTATTTGAACTCAAAATGTGAAGAGCTCCACAGATTTGCTTGTCCATTGCTTGACCTAAACCAGTTGAGCATGTCCAGTGGTGACTGATGACATGTGCATCACTGATCATGAACAGTAGTAGTGGGGGAGCATCATAGCCATGGGTTGAGGGGGGTTCTTTGGGGTTTGAATAATTCACCTCTGGAAACATCAGTGTTTTGTTCATCATCCTTATAAAAACCCTTATTCAGGGACATTTTAAGCAGGATGGGTTACTCGGCCTCAAGAAAATTCTAACTGGGCCCCACCTGCAAGGTCATGTGCTGTTTATCTTGATATGAGATCACCATGTCACGCACATATTGTTGTGATACCTGTGCCTAGTGTACCCTTATCAGACAGGTAGTCGTGATGGGTATATTAGGCTTCATATATTTGTACTCCAATGTCACTTTGATGGCATGCAATGCTCTCTCACTCAATAATAATAAAAATAATAATAATAATGATAATCTTTTCTACAGTAGGCACAAGGCCTGAAATTTGGGGGAATGGATTAAGTTGATTACATTGACCCCAGTGCATAACTGGTACTTATTTAATTGACCCCAAAAGGATGAAAAGCAAAGTCGACCTCAGTGGAATCTGAATTCAGAACATAGCAACAGACAAAATATCGTTAAGCATTTCAGCAGGTGTGCTAATAATTCTGCCAGCTCACTGCCTTAATAATAATCTATAATAATAAATAGCAAGTTTGTGTGTTTGTTACTTTAACTCCTCTGAGACTATTCAAATGAAAAGGGCCTGCATATGGTACTGTTAATGGAGGTTTAACAACATTGTTGTACACAAAAACCTGAGTCCAAGAAGTAAAGTTTCCTTCAAGGCAGAGTTAGAAATGCAATTGTCAAGTAGTTAAGAGGTTTTAAACAGGAGCGATATATTCAAAATTGGTAAAACTAAAAATTGTCGAGGATAAATTAAATTTATTATTGTTACAGAATATGTTAGGGTTATTTAATTTCTGAAAGGTTTTGCTGCCGTTTCTTTGTGTAGTTTGATTTGCTTATCCATCAGTTTCTACTAAGACAGAGACGTGAGTAAAATTAATAATACAGAAATGAAAATAAAACTTTTGAAACAGCAACACCGCCATAACTTATGTAGAAACCATGAGCCTGCTTTCCAGGGGAGATAATCAGAGAAAGACTTGAAAGTGAACATAAGATCATAATACTTCATGTAAAATAAAGTAAATGTAACAAATAATCCAGAATCTTTGTCCAGTACCAGATTGATCCCAAAACCTAATCAGTCTGTGACAGTCATGAGGCCAAACATTCTTGTAAAGGTTCATCCAAATTCATTTGGCGGTTCTTGAGATATCTTGTCCAAGACAAACAAACATGACTGGATTCAATACCTCCACCTTCAATAAGGCTGAGGTAACAATTTGCCCTGATGCCGTACCAGGCACTGGCTCTCATGGCTTTTGATCTTAACTGATTGGAAGTGTTATCATGTAAATTGTTTTTTCTTGGTATAAAAGATGGGCTACAGCAAATATCTGCTCAATACCACAGATTTGCTTGTCAATTGTTTGACCATAACACGTTGGTCATTGATGATATGTGCATCTCTAACCATGAGCAGAAGTAGTTGGGGAGCATCATAGCCATGTGTTGAGAGGAATTCTTTGAAGCCTGAATAATTCACCTCTGGAAACATGGGTGTTTTGTTCAACATCCTTAAACAACTCTTATTTGAGGACCATTTGAGTGGGATGGGCTACTTGACCTGAAGAAAATTCTAATGGGGCCCCACCTGCAAGGTCATGTGCTGTTTATCTTGATATGAGATCACCATGTCGTGCACATATGGTTGTGATGCATGTGCCTGGTGTACCCTTATCAGACGGGTAGTCATGATGGGTATACTGGGCTTCGTATATTTGTACCCCAGTGTCACTTTGATGGCATGCGCTGCTCTCTCACTCACTCAATAATAATAATCGTTTCAAATTTTGCCACAAGGGCAGCAATTTTGAAAGAAAAGATGAGTCAATTACATCAACCCCAGTTTCCAACTCAAAAAGGATGAAAGTCACCTTGATGGCATGCACTGCTCTCTCACTCAATAACAATCCTTTCTACTATGTGCACATGGCCTGAAATTTCAAAGGAGAGATTAGTTTATTAAAACAAGCTTAGTACTCAAATGATTTCATTGATCTCGAAAGGATGAAAGGCAAAGTCCACCTTGGCCAAAGTTGAACATAGAACATAAAGACAGATGAAATGTCACAAAGCATTTTGTTTTGCATGCTTACGATTCTGCCAGCACATCACCTTAACAACAGCAATAATAACAATAATAATGGTTTAAAATTTTGGCACAGGGCCAGCAGTTTCTGAGGGGAGGGATAAATCAATTACATCAACTGCAGTACTTAACTAGTTCTTATTTTATTGACCCTGAAAGAATGAAAGAAGAAGTCAAGCTTGGTAGCATTTGAACTCAGATTGTAAAGCCTGAAGAAATGCCACAAAGTATGTAGCAGTTCGGCAAAAGAGATCGATATAATAAGTACCAGGCTTCAAAAAAGTACTGGGGTTAATATGTTTGACTTAAATTCTTTAAGGCATTGCTCCAGCATGGCCGCAGTCTAATGACTGAAACAAGTAAGAGATAAATCAATCAAATGAAATGCTAAAAAAGGGTTTTAAAAGGGTATCACACAAAGAAAAAACAAACATGAAAAGCTTTGAATGTAAATTCTTCCAATATGAAACGAACAGAAATATTCCGCCCCACCCCAACCAAATTCTCCGCCTTACTCTACCCCTATTTTAAGGAAATCTCATGAACGAACATGTTACCCAGTCCCCCTCTCTACTCTAGCACCTTTATAATTTTTCTCCTCAGTTACTTTGACTCAACAAAATGCACATACATACATATACATGCATAGCAATACATACATACATACACATCCTCAGAGAAATGCAAACACACACATACACAACATCATTCACATACACATATTCATACAGATTACATATATATACTTATGTGTATATACATCAACAGATGCACACACACACATACATACACCCACTCACGCAGTCAAATCCATATACAGACACCAACACCCATACACACATACATACAAAGAAATGCAAACACATATAAGCTCACACATGAATGTATATACCTTATATACACATGTAGGCAAACACACACATGTATAAATGCCCACATGCCCACATGCATGCATATGTACGTATACACAGAGAAATTCAAATGCACATAGGCATACACATACAGATATACACTATTGCACACATACACACACACATATATACATACACGCCCATACATGCATTCATACACATATACACCCATACATTCATATATACATGCATACACATACATTTCCATACATTCATACATACACACATGCACGCACAAACATACATACACATACATACACACGTTCATATGAAATTCAAACACACACACACACACACACACACACACACACACACACAAGGATTCAGAGTGATGATAAAAAGACAAGCCAAAATCTCAGCCAAGTTTCAACATTATCGTGGGGGTGGGGGGTTCCTCCCTCCACCCCACCCCCACACCCCAAACCTGCTCCTGCCACCACCCTTCCCTCCTTCCTAATATAATTGGTTAAGTATATGTATCATTTGTGTGAACGCGTGTATGTGTGTGTGCATGTGTATATGTGTGTGTGTGTGGAGCTTATTGATTTCAGATCTGTCTGTTCAATCAGCTGCCTCATTCATCAGACTCTTTCAGAAGTTTTTAGACAAACACTGTTTGTTGTTGTTGTTGTTGTTATTGTAGTGGTTATGATAGTTGTGATGATGATGATGATGATGACGACAGTGTTGGCAGTTGTTGGAACTGTGTTTATCATAGTAAAAATAGCTGTTAGAGTTGTGGTGATGGTAATTGTTATAGTAGTTGTTGTAGTAAAAGCAGTAGAAGTAGTAGTGGCAGTGATAGTAGCTATGGTAGTGGTAGAGGTTGTGGTGATAGTACTTGGAGATATAGTATGGCTGAGAGGTTAAGATGCTTGCTTCTCACTCACATGGCATCAGGTCCAGTCTCACTACATGGCACCTGGGGCAAGTGGTTTTTTTTTACTTATATCCCAGGTTAAATTCGATAGTTTCTCTCTCTCAATATGTCTGGGTAAAACAGATTTCTCAGTAGCAGAGGAGGATCCCAATATCTCTGACAAAGTAGTGGAGAAGGCAACACTTCTAGGAGAATGATACACTTTTTTTTTTCTACTCTAGGCATAAGGTCCGAAATTTTGGGGGAGGGGGCCAGTCAGTTAGATCGACCCTAGTATGCAACTGGTACTTAATTCATCATCCACGAAAGGATAAAAGGCAAAATCGACCTTGGCAGAATTTGAACTCAGAACATGAAGACAGACGAAATGCCACTAAGCATTTCGCCCAGTGTGCTAACGTTTCTACCAGCTCGTCACCTTAGGAAAATGATACTCTGACATAAAACTTGCAGTCGAAAATATTTACTCGTCATCTTGCAATGCTCGTCACTGGAACCTACTATGGTAAGTGAGAGACAGGCAAAAGTGCTGTACAAGCTTTTGTCACTTAAAATCAAATGACATGCATTTGTCTCACTATCATTTCACTTTTCTTTTTATCTGTTTTGTATTTTATGAAGTCCTGTAACCATGGATATGCATGTGCATGCATTGATGAAAGTAAATCAAAGCAATCAGGCTAAATGTGAGATGGCTATCATCAGACAACAGGTGACAATCATCATGTAATTTATAAATTTCTATATAATTCCCTGTTCCATTATTGGTGGCATCAACATCAGTCCAGTGAAAGATAAATACTATTTAATACACATGGGATTTAAATTCAAGCTACTATCCTGCACATATTAAATGATCTGTGTGTGTATGTGTGTAGTAACACAGGCAAAAACAATACATAAGCTTGCTACGTGGTATGGAAAATCCAACATTTTGGAGGCCTTCTCCAGGGAAAAAATTTGAAGGGGGAGGAATTAATGAGACAAAGTAGAGTTTTACATCCCCTAAGTTATAAAAAACTGGTTGCAACTAATAAGGAATGCAAGACCATGGGACTTTCCATTCCTGCTGGCAAGTTCACCATACGCTGTGCATCTATTTTATTAAATAATACAAGTGTTGTAGATCAACAACAGTCTTTTTGGAGTCTTTTCTATTATATATACATTATATATATACACACACACATGCACATATGCTATATACATAGACACACATCCATATATATATATATATATGCATGTATGTGTGTGCATGTGTATATCTGTACATGTGAATTTTTATTATACATATACAGATGCATACATATACACATGCATGCACATATATATATATATATGCATATATCAGTTTGCTTGTATATGTGCAAGCATCTGTGCAGAAGGCATATACATGCATATACTCATATCGAACACACACACAGGCACGCCCATGTGTGCGCATGCAAAGATGTAATTTTGCCAATATTAAGTTCTTCCATCAGAAGCTCTCTGCACTCTCTCTAACAAATACAAGAACAACAAAAGAAAAAAAAACAAAACAGCAAAAAACATTTTTATTTATTTAATATGTAAAAAATCTGCAGCAACAACATGCATCATTGCACCGGTGCATTCAAACGCAATAAGAACTTTTGATATCAAAGTCGCTATGTAATTCAACATCATTATCTCACAACTACTACCAGTGAATGGAATCTCTACATAGTTGATCAGATTGCTTGAAAAAGCAACCAAATGTCCCTCAAATCATACTCTACTGCCTTAACACTTTGCCATTCTGTGTATTCTGTGATATGCAGGACATACAGGTTGTTTCGATTAAATTTGATGATTTTATTTTACTTTCCTTTTGAACAGCATGATGCATTGATAAACAGTCAATAGCGTTGGAGAGCATAGAGATTAAAGTTACAGTTGTGGAAAAGTTAGCTGGTATGAAGGATTAGAATTCATCTGAATACTGGAAAATATTGCATATGTCATGATGATTTGTGCTGGGTGTTAAATTCTGATGCCGTGACTGCAATAGAGACTATGAAGCCATGGGAGGCAGGAATAGACACAGGGGGTATTCTGACTGCATTTGCATGCCACACATATAACCCCACATCTTTGAACGGGGCTTTAGGCTCAATTTAGATTGCTACATGAAACTACTGAAGACTGTAGTTAAACCCTGGCTAGAGAGGGTCACTACTGGAAGGCCATATGTGCAACAGCAGGATTTGGCTCCTTGCCATACCTCCAGAAGAATCAGAAGTGGTTATTGGAAAATTTCCATCACTTCATCAGCACCAATTCCTAGCCTCCTGATTCTCTCCATTTGTAGTCCTATGCATTACTGTGTGTGTGTGTGGGGGGGGGGGGGGCACAGCTGAGAAAGACACCAACCACTCTGTCTGCAACACCAAAGCTGAGTTAGTGGCCAAGATCAAGTAGGTGTTTGAAGATCTTCCTACAGACACAATTAGGAATGCATGCACCAGTTCCAAAGCCATCTTGAAGATATGGTGGAAACTGAGGTTGGCTACTTCAAGTGAAATGTTATCTCCTAGCCATTATCTAGTTGGCATATTTTAAATTTTAAAAAAATAATTTTTTTTTCATGGGATATTGTTTTCTTTTCCTTTTATGCAAACTGTCAAATTTAACCTGAACACCCTGTGTTTTCCTAGAGTCCATGCATCATATATAATACACATTCCTAATATTTTTTTCAACCACCAGAGTAACTTGGGACTTATGTAAAGAAAGTGTTATATTACTCAGGAAACAGGGGCTAACTATAAGTCTGAAATCAGGCATGGATGTTCCAGACAAATTTATGAAAATGCTTTTGACAAGTGTTTAAAAATAACATTAAACATATTAAATTAAGTGAACCCAATTAACATATTTTTTGCTTCACTGTGAAGAAAGTTTGATCAACTTGAGACACTAAAGCAAGATGTGATCCTCTAACTGTGTTAGATGCTGTCAAACCTTCCAGTCCATGCCAAAGTAGATGTGATTGATGATTTTGTGTGTGTGTGTGTATGTGTAATAATATAGACAAAAACAATACATGAGCTTGCTATGTGGTGTGGAAAATCCAACATTTTGGACAGGGGCTTTCTCCAGGAAAAAATCTGACAGGAGAGAAATTAATGAGACAAAGCAGAGTTTTACATCCCTTAAGTTATAAAAACTAGTTGCAACTAATAAGGAAAGCAAGACCATGGAATTTTCCACTCTTCATGGCAAGTTCACCATTATCTGAGCATCTATTTTATTAAATAATACAAGTTTTGCTGATGCAGATCAACACAAGTCTTTTTGGAGTTTGTTGTATTATATATATGATGATGATGATGATATATATATACACACGTATGTGTGTGTGTATATGTGTATATGTCAACACATATCTGGACATGTGAGTTTCTGTATATATGTGTGTATGTGTGTTTGTGTGCCTGCATGAGTGTGTGTGTGCATATGTTGGTGAAGGTGTGGCCATGAGGTAAGAAGTTTGCTTTCCACACTTATGGTTTTGGGTTCGGTCCCATTGCATGGCACCCTGGGCAAATGTCTTCTACTATGACCTTGGGTTGAGCAAAACCTACCTAGTGAGTGAATTTGGTAAATGGAAACTGAAAGAAGCCTGTTGCACCTATATACATTTGTGTACGTGTGTGTGTGTGTATGTGTGTGTCCCCACAATTGCTTGACAACCGATGTTGATGTGTTTATGTCCCTGTAACAAAAGAGACTGACAGAATAAGTACTAGAGTTACAAAGAATAAGTCCTGGGGTTAAGGCAGTGCACCAGCATGGCCACAGTCAAATGACTGAAACAAGTAAAAGAATGTGTCTGTGGACAGTTTGACTGCCTTCGTGTTAATTCAGGTGATCAACCCACAAATCCCCATCCACACACATATACAACATATATACTAGCTTGCAGAATGGACATTAAGTGATGATGATGAATATGTGTATAGGTGTGTGTGTGTCCTCTGTATCTATATGTATGATTATATTTCTCTCTCTCTCTCTATATATATATATATATTATTTTTGTGTCTGGAGAGAGTCATTCTCTTTTATTGACTTAACACACTCACTGGTTCAATTTCCACTCATTTACTTCTTTATTTTTCTAAAATCTTCGTTGCATCTTGGCTACCTTTTCAATAGTCGATAACTATTGAAAAGAGACAATGACTAATGACTATTGAAAAAGTTGCAAGACGTAATGGAAATTTTAGAAAAAATAATAAGTAAATGAGTGGAAATCAAACTGGTGAGTGTGTTAAATAATACGACACTAAAAGAGAATGACTCTCCCCAGACACAACAGAATATGCTTCAACACACGAATTCACTTAAAGAACCTTGCAAACCAAATACAAAAATGAAAGATATATATATATATATATATATATATATATATGTGGTAAATGAAAGATGGAATATACAAGAATTTTTATTGACCACAACAATTGTTTTGACACATCTAACATACAGTCCTCATGGATGGGCCACTTAATAACTGGTTCAGTAGCATTGAGCGGCGCATATATGTCTCCTTGGGTGATAAATAGATATAACTCGTTAAAATAACAGTTCTGTAATGTATCTTCTCATTTTATAGAAAGAAAAACAGCAAAACAAAGGAAATATTTTCATTTATATAGAAG
>NC_043021.1:26937774-26972774 GCF_006345805.1 Octopus sinensis
ATGAGGATATATCACCTTGATCACCTTGACCGACCAGTCCGTCAGGCGTCCATCTGACACCGCTGGTCACAGCACGCTGTCCACTCCTCTCTGGATCGCGCCTTTTTCATCCACGTGATCCCAATCGTCCTCCTGAAATTGTAACTCCACCATCGTGGAGGTCTTTTCCGCTCGCGTGGGTACCACTCAACAACTGCGTGCGTCCACCGATTATCGGTGAGCCGGGCGACGTGTCCAGCCCATCTATACTTACTGCGTGTATACTCTGCGATGACATCCCTCACACTGGACTTCTTTCTGATGATCTCGCTACTTATGTGCTCTCTCAACGAGATACCAAGCATTGACCTTTCCATGGCTCTTCGAGCCGTTACCAGTCACTGCTCTTCTCTCTTTGTGGTAGCCCATGTTTTACTACCATATAACATTGCAGGCAGAACTGCACTGTTAATGAGGTTGGTGCGGGTGGTCCTGTCCAACCTTCCCTTGAGCACATCCCTTATGCCATTGAACGCCTTCTATCCGGCCCTTACTCTCCGTGAGATCTCCTTTTCGATATCTTGGCACATATTTACTTCCTGTCCCAGGTAGACATATTCCCTTACCTCCTCTATTTCATCACTGCCGATCACCATTCGACCTGTTGGTATGTTGTCTGACCGCATGAACTTTGTTTTCATGCGATTCATCTTGAGACCTACTGCAGAGCTTTTGATGTTGAGCTCGGTCAGCATGGTCTGAAGCTGATCCGTGTTTTCAGCGATGAGTACGATGTCGTCAGCGAAACGGAGGTGGGTGAGGAGCTCACCATTGATGTTGACACCACCTCGCCAGTCTATGATCTGTTCGAGACGTGCAGTGAAAAGTTTTGGGGAGATTGTATCTCCTTGCTTCACTCCCTTCTCGACCAGCACTCGTATGGGTGATGACAGTAGAGCTATGTTGGTGGTGCATCCGGAATTTGCCTCTCTGAGCAGCTGCACATATTGCGCTTCGACTCCTTGCCTCTGCAGTGAGTTCAGCACTGCATTGGTTTCAACGCTATTGAAGGCCTTCTCATAATCTATATATTCTCATAGAGTATATATATGAACTCCTGAATATATATGTCTATCTATCTATATATATATATATATATGTATGTATACACAGGGAAATTATTATTATATATATATATATATATGTGTGTGTGTGTGTGCATGTGTGTGGAGGCGCAATGGCCCAGTGGTTAGGGCAGCGGACTCGCGGTTGTAGAATCATGGTTTTGATTCCCAGACCGGGCGTTGTGAGTGTTTATTGAGTGAAAACATCTAAAGCTACACGAGGCTCCGGCAGGGGTGGTGGCGATCCCTGCTGTACTCTTTTGCCACAACTCTCTTTCACTCTTTCTTCTGTTGGCCTGCTCGCTTAGCCAGCGGGGTGGCGTCATTTGAAGGCTAAAACAGTGTGAAGCGCATTGTGACCAGTGATGTGTAGCAACATCTGATAGCCTGGTCGGTCACGGTGATATATATATGTATATATAAACACACCACACGTATACATTCACACACACATACACACTTTATAAAAAGATATGAAAACTTACAAACCAAAATACTTTGTCTGAGGGTAGTATGTACATGTGTGTATTCATGGTTGATTGTTTGTGTGCATGTGTTGAGGTGGGTGGGTATTCTGTAAAAAAACGAAATAAGATAGGAAAATGAAAATGGTAGTGTTGTTGCCCAAAGGAGAGTTTTGTAAAGAAACTAGGTGAAGTATTCATGTGACACACAAACATATGAAAGAAAGAGAGGAAGGCGACACAGGGAGGGAAGATAGATAGATAGATAAGGGGAGAGAGAGGGGGAAGAAAGAAAGGGATGAATGCCTAGTTAAAAAGAACAGCTTCTACAACACAATTAAGGGTAATGGTAGGGGACAATAGAAAATAAAAATGATAAGATGAAAACAAACAAGTAGGGAATTCAGAAATGAGAACATGGATCAATAAAGCTGTTTATGGAAGGGAGCAATTCAAATGATATGACTTTGAATCCGTTTGTCTCTCTCTCTGTCTGTCTGTCTCTCTCTTTCTATCTCTCAGTGTCTATCTCACTAATTATTACTCAGGGGTGGGGAAGGGTTAAACATTGGACTGTAGATATGCTCTGCTCTCATCATATGTGTGTATGTGTGTGTGCACATGTGTACATGTATATGTATGTATCTATTTATCTATGTGTGTGTGTGTGTGTGTGTGTGTGTGTATATATATATATATATATATATGGAGAGAGAGAGAGATGGATAGATACATGCACGCATACATATACAGTACAGACATATGTGTACATATAACTCGCAACTAAATGTGTTGAGTGTTTTCTTTCATTTGTGCACTCACTCATTTGTCTACATTCATGCACAATATGTACACACACACACACATGCACAAATGAATAAACACACACAGACCTGAAGGGTTATCAACCAGAAAAAGCCCATTTTAGAGAAACTGTTCATCCCATCCCAGGACAACTACAAAGCCAATACAAGTACTCAACACACACACACACACATCAATCTATCACCTTATCTAGTTCACTTTGCAACCAAGTGGTTTCAATTTCAATCCCACCATATGGCATCTTGGGTAAATATTTTCTATATAGTACAAGGCTGACCAATGCCTTGTGAGTGAACTGGATCAAAGGAAACTCTGTGGAAGCTCATTATATATATATGCATGTGTGTATGTGTGTGTGCATGCATGTTTATGTGTGTGTGTGTGTGCATATGTGCACACACACATACACACACACACATCTTTTATCTTTTACTTATTTCAGTCATGCTGGGGTACCACCTTGAAGAATTTTAGTCAAACGAACTGATTCCAGTAATTTTTTTTTTATAAGCCAAGTTACATATTCTATTGCTCCCGTTTGCTGAACTGCTAAGTTATGGAGAAATGAACACATCAACACTGTGTGGGGTACACACACACAAATATATATATTCAAAGGGGTTCTTTAAGTTTCCCTCTACTAAATCCACTCACAAGTTTCTCGTCAACCCAATGTTATAGTAGAAGATATTTGCCAAGGTGCCATGCAGAGAGACTGAACCGAGAACCATGTGGTTGAGAAGCAAGCTGCTTACCACACAGCCATACTTGCACTTCACAGACACACCTGTGTGTGTGTGTGTGTGTGAGTGTGTGTGTGTGTGTGTGTGTGTGTGAGTGTGTGCGTGTGTGTTACCTTCATTTCTGTTTATATATTTCAGCCATTGGACTATAGCTATGTTGGGGCATCATCTTGGTGGGTCTAGTTGAACAAATCACCCCCAGCACATACATTCTAAAGTCAGTAATTCTATTAATCTCTTTTGCTGAACTGCTAAGTTACAGGATATAAACAAATCAACACTGGTTGTCACACAGTGAGAGTGGACAAACACATACACACACACACACACTGACGGTTTCCATCTACCAAATTTGCTCACAGGACAAGTCAGCTTGGGTGGAAATGGTAGAAAACAGCCAAAGTGCTATGCAGTGGCACTGACCTCAAAGCTGCATGGTTTTATGGTCAGTGACCTCCTTTAGCCATATGCTTTATGCTCTTGATACTTTGAGTGCTTCAGGTTTCTGCTTTCAAAGATGCAATGCAAATATACAAAGTTGAAAGAGACAGAGGGAAACAGTGAGTTATGGAGAGAGAAAGAATAATGGAATAGAGTAAGAGAGAATAAAAGAATAGTATAGAAAGAAATTGAATGATAGAAGTGTGAAAGACAGAAGGTAATGGGACAAGAGAAAGAGATAGATAGAGGGGCAAGGAGAGACAGAGAGAGAGGGTAATGAAATCAGAAAGAAGAGAGAATCATGGGACAGTGATAAAAGCGAGATATAAGAAGCATGGCTGTTTTGGTTAAAAGGTTTGCATTGTGACCACTTGGTTCTCAGTTCAACTCCATTGTATGGCACATTTGGCAAGTGGGTTCTGCTATAGCCCCAGGCCAGCCAATGCCTTGGCAGTGAATTTGGAAGCTTGCTGTATGTATGTGTGTATGTGTGTATGTATGTATGTATGAGTATATAGGTGTGTGTAAATCTGTGTGTATGTATGAGTGTGTGTGTTGTGTGTATATGTATATCTGCCTGCGTGTTCGTCCCCAACCACTTGACAACCAGTGATGGTTTGTTTACATCCTTGTAACCTAGCAGTTTGGCTAAAGAGACCAACAGAATAAGTACCAAACTTTAAAAAAAAAATGGAAAAGCAAAAAGAAGTCCTGGGCGGGATCAATTTGTTCAATGAAAAACCTTCAAGGCAGTGCTCCAGTATGGCTGCATTTCAATGAATAGAACAAACAAATGATAAAACATAGACAATAGATGTCCGTGTGTGTGTGTGTGTGTGTGTGTGTATTTATTTGACAGTAATTACAATAATGACAGCATCAACAATCACAATGATAGCAATCACCATAACAACAAAGATCAGTGTTTTTTATGAGAGGATCCAAAGATCCAAACGGTACCTTCTGGGAATAAGAAGATGTTACGGTGATATACAACTGTTTCTTAGACAGCTCATCATCATCACTACCACCTCTACCACCATCATCATTATCGTCACCACAACCAACACCACTGTCATCACCATCACCACCAACACAACCGACACTACCACAACATCCACTAATGCAACCACTACCACCACCACCACCACAATGAATGCTACAATCACCAACACTTCCACCACAATAAGTCACCTTTGACACCACCACCACCACTACAACAACAAATCACAACTGCTATTGTCATCATTACCCCTATCATGACAGCCACCACCACCACAGTCACTGCCACCATTACCAATAAAACCACAACTATAATCACAACTACAGTCACCACCACCACCACCAATACAACAACAATCTCCTACACTACTACTACTGCTACAACAACAGTTGCACCACCAACACTACAACGTTCACCACCACCACCACCAGAGTAACATCTGCTAGCACCACCACTGTAAATACAAAGTTATTTTCCATTTGATCCGTGGGGATTGACAAAATTATGTCACCGACTGACAGGAATGGCAGGAAGGGAGCAGCAAAGAAGCACACATCTTACACACATACACATTCTCAGATGTATACACATATATGTATAGAGATACGTACATGCACGCACACATATAAGAATATTAACTTAGATCTTATGTAATAATATACATATGCTGTTGGTGACAACATGCAACCTTTTAAAAATATTATCCGGGATATTATGTAACTATGTACGGTATTGGCAGACATTATACAATTGTACGTGTGTTAACTGACTTTATGCCATCACACATACACACATATAGAGATACATGCATACGCATACATATATATACACACACACTCATACATATAGATACACACATGCTCTCATATACATGCATACACACATACACGCTCACACACATACGTGTGTGCATATATACACATGCACACACTCATATATATAGATACACACACGCTCTCATATATATGCATACACACATACACACTCACACACATATATGTGTGTGCATATATACACATGCACACACTCATAAACACGTATAGATAGATAGATAAACATACATACATACAGATATATATATAAATGCATGCATTATAATATCTCAGTATTTCACATAAGGGTGGCGAGCCGGAAGAATTGTTAGTACAACAGGCGAAATGCTTAGCGGTATTTCGTCTGCCGTTACGTTTTGAGTTCAAATTCCGCCAAGGTCAACTTTGCCTTTTATCCTTTCAGGGTCAATTAAAAAAGAACCAGTTATGCACCGGGGTCGATGTACTCAACTTAATCCATTTGCCTGTCCTTGTTCATCCCCTCTATGTTAAGCCCCTTGTGGGTACTAAAGAAATAAATATTTCACATACACAGAATACATGTGTATGTGTGTTATGCAAAGACACACATTAATACATACACACATAAACACACACACATACACATTATACAATGATATTACATTTATGCATATCTTAACCTATTTATTAAACATATTCACATATTAACACATATATTATACAGTCATACAAATACATTAACATATATATTATACAAACATACATGTATTAAAATACATGTATTATACAACCATATGCACTTTAATATATACAAATATATACATATATTAGCATATACATTATTGAACCATATATACATACTGACATACATAATTATCATATAACCATATGCATGTCAATATTTACTATAATACACATGTTATATAACCATGTAGACATATTAACATGAAGTTTATACATACATTAACAATATACATTAATAGCATACTGACAACATACATTATATATATACATGTGATGTACACACATTAGTAATATACATTATATCGATAAATTAAAATGTCAACAACCAGGAGGAAAAATAATAAAAATACAATTAACAAGTAAAAGATGAATAAAAGAAAGAAATCTATCGATTGTCACAACAATCTCCGATAAGCATCAATATGTGAGCCAATGGTGGAGCTTTTAAGTGGTTGTCCCAATATGTTAGAAATAGCAGCCAGCAGGTACCTACAGAATCACACCTATACTGTGTATATCTATCTATCTATCTATCTATGTATACACACACACATGCATATACAAATGTTACTTCTGTAAATATAGATGGAAGGTCACTAGTGGGATGATTATAAGTCTGTAGAAGCAGAGTTGATCTGGGTTACGTGATAAGCACTCAGCTGTTTATGAGTGAAGTGGTAGATTGCATACTTGATGCAATAAACCTAGAAATTTTAATTTAATTAATTAAAAGGCAGCCCCATTAGTGATGATGATGACCTCATGAAAAGGTAAAACTGACAAAAAAAAAAAGAAAAAAGAAAACTCAGAAATTAATTAATGAATTAGAATTGATTGAATATGGAATTAAGTGAGAAGTAAGCTGTCTTTAACAGCATGGTGATTGATATCTCTAGCTATGTTCCTGCTTTATTAGGTCTCATCAATTAAATGTAAGGTTAACCAGTGGTTCTTAACCTGGGCAAATACAAGCACTCCTTTAAGGGCAGTGAGAGCTCACATGGAGGCAGCAAATTTCAAGGGAAGCATCTTTAGCATAAGGTTCCTTAGAAACCAGGTGTAATACTTAGATTCATCATCACTGCTTTAATGTTCACTTTCTATGCTTTCTAACGCCAACCACTCCAAGAGTGTAGTGGGTGCTTTTATGTGCCACCGGCTTCTTGATTTTAATAATTTGGGGTGGAGGCCAGTTGATTACATCAACCTCAGTACTCATCTGGTACTTATTCGATCGACCCTCAAAGGATGAAAGGCAAAGCAGATCTTGGAGGAATTTGAACTCAGAATGTAATGACAGACAAACTGCTGCTATGCATTCTGCCTGGTGTAATAACAATTCTGCCTGCTCACCACCATGTGGGGGAGCATCATAGCCATGTGCTGAGAGGAATTCTTTGGAGTTTGAATAATTCACCTCTGGAAACATGGGTATTTCGTTCATCATCCTTAAACAAATTTTATTCAAGGACCTTTTGAGTGAGATGAAAATTCTAACTGGGTCCCACCTGCAAGGTCATGCATTGTTTATCTTGATATGAGATCACCATGTCGTGCACATATGGTTGCAATGCATGTGCTTGGTTTACTCTCTCTCTCTCTTGCACTCAATAATAATAATAATAATAATGACAACGGTTTCTAATTTGTCAGAAATAATGAAAATATTGTTCCTTAGTCTATTTATATATAGATATCAAAAGTCTTTGATATCTAAGGAAATTATATGAAACACTGCTTTGATGTTTCATTTCATTCGGTGTTTCATATATATATAATGCATATAAATATATATAATATATATTATATATATATATATATATATATATCTTTTATATATTATCCTCATCATCATCATTTAATGTTCGCTTTCCATGCTCATATGGGTTGGATGATTTTGACTGAGGGCTGGCGAACCAGAGGGCTGCACCAGGCTCCAATCTTGATCTGGCAGAGTTTCTACAGCTGGATGCCCTTCCTAACGCCAACCACTCCGAGAGTGTAGTAGGTGCTTTTTATGTGCCACCGGCACGGGGACCAGTCAGGCAGTACTGGCAATGACCTTGCTCAAATCTTTTTACACATGCCACCGGCACAGGTGCCAGTGAAGCAACGTTGGTAACGATCACGCTCGAATGGTGCCTTTTTACACGCCACGGGTACGGAAACCATTGGCTGCTCTGGCAACGATCACACTCGGATGGTGCTCTTGGCACCCTACTAGCACAAACACAAGTGCCAGTAAGGCGATGCTGGTAATGATCATACTTGAATGGTGCCCTTTTATGTGCCGTTTAGCCGCTCTGTCAATGATCACACTTGAATGGTGCACTTGGCACCCGCCAGCATGCATGCCAGTCATTGAATTGATTTTGATTTTGATTTCACTTGCCTCAACAGGTCTTCGCAAGCAGAGTTTAGTGACCAAAGAAGGAAAAGGTATGCATAAGCGGGCTGGTTATGCTCCTGGCATAGGCCACAGGTTATGGTCTCATTTGGCTTGCCAGGTCTTCTCAAGCACAGCATATTTCCAAAAGTCTGATGAAAATGATGATGATATAAATATATATATAAGGGAAAGAGAGAGAGAGGTAAAGCTATATATTGCTCTAATGCTTAGAGTGTGCTTTTTCTGATATATGATCTATTGACGATATACATATATATACATACATACATATATACACAGACAGACAGATAGATAAGTTAGATGGATCATGTATGTATATGTACATATGTGTATATATATGTATATACTATGAAGTGAAATTTCTGAAGTCCATTCCATTCTCACCATAATTAACACAGGTGACCTAAATGCTAAATGCAATCACACTTCATATGATGAGGGTGCCGAAAATGTTTCTGAGTACAGTGTATTCTTCTCAAATAAAGTCTAGAGCTGTCCCGATTGTAATCCAACTGAGAATAAATATTGATTAGAAGCCTTACGTAATTATTGTTGTCGTTCTTAGAATGAAAGAATTACTTTTGGCTCTAATTTAGTTGCTATGGTTTTTGTCTTTACTCCTCCACAATTCTTTTTGACTCATAGCATTAAAAGACTAAAAAAAGAAAAGAGGAAAAAAGAAAAATACACAAGAAGAGAAAAGAATTGCTCAACAATTCTTTCGACCATTAATTGCACTAATTGTCTCCCATAGCATATAAAAGACTGAAACTCTCCTACTTCAATGTCTTCTTTCTCTCTGTCTCTTTCTTTCTCTCTCCTAATAATGTCTTATTTGTCTGTTTTGTAAGATTTTTCTATTTCTTGGTCGAGTTCACTGACTTTTTTCTTTTTTATATCTCTCTCATTCAGTACACTGGCTGAGCTATACACAGAAATAATAGCTACCTTTCTCTTTATCTAACATACTCTTTCCCTAACCACACTTCGCTCTATCGTTCAGTCTTTTATCTTTATTATTTCTTTAACTATTCATTTAACAGTCCCTTTCTCTCTCTCTCTCTCTCTCTCTCTCTCTGTGATTTCATCTGTCTATTTTTTTTCCTCTCTGTCTCAATATTTATGATCACATATAGTGTTCTCTACATTTCTCTGTCCATCTTTCACTATATTTCTCTATCTTCCTCTTAACCTAAATAATAATAATAAGAAAAATAATGATAATAATCCTTTCTACTATAGGCACAAGGCCTGAAATTTTAGGGGAGGAGGCCAGTCAATTACATCGACCCCAGTGCCTAACTGACCCTAAAAGGATGAAAGGCAAAGTCGACCTCAGCGGAGTTTGAATAATAATAATAATAATAATAATAATGATGATAATAAAACAATGAAGAATGATTTCAAATTTTGGCACAAGGCCAGCAATTTCAGAGGAGGGATAAGTTGAATACATTGACCCCAGTGCTCAACTGGTACTTGCTTTATCAACCATGAAAGGATGAAAGGCAAAGTCAACCTCAGTGGAATTTGAACTCAGAATGTACAGATAGATGAAATGCCACTAAGCATTTTGTCTGGCATGTTACACATTTCTACCAGCTTGCTGTCACAATAATAATAATAATAATGATAATAATAATAATCATCCTTCGACCAACCATACGTTGGTCAGAACTGCATTGACAATCTCTTTCCTCACTACATGGTCCTGCATTGCTGTGTTCAGTTCTCTGATATCAGTTCCCTGAGTCCCGAGATATAGTATCTGGAAACGTCAGTTACCTGGAGGAAGCATTTCCAGAAGGATGCCATAGGAGTAGGGATGAGATAACCTCTTTCTCTGCTTGATGACAGTGGCCAGCAAATTGAATCTCTTTCTGCTTTAGCTTGAGGGATTAGATTTCTATAGACGTTGCCAGTACCACCTGACTGGCCCTCATGCCAGTGGCATGTAAAAGCACCCACTACACTCTTGGAGTGGTTGGCATTAAGAAGGGTATCCAGCTGTAGAAACTCTGCCAGATCAGATTGGAGCCTGATACAACCATCTGGTTCGCCAGTCCTCAGTCAAATCGTCCAACCCATGCCAGCATGGAAAGCGGACGTTAAACGATGATGATGATGTTATTAAGTGTTGAGTGTGTTCTTCAACTTATGTTCTGTAATAACCCTTTGTACGACAAGCACAAGACCAGGAATTTATGGAAGAGATAGTTGACTGAGATAACACTAGTGTGCTCAAATGGTGCTCATTTAATCAACACCCAAAGGATGAGAGGCAAAAATCAGCCAAGAGTGAATTTGAAGTCAGAATGTAAAGAGTCACGAGAAATACCACAAAGTATTTTGTCCCACTTGCTAATAATATTCCGTCAGATCACTATCTTAATAATGGTAATTCTTTCTAATTTTGGTGCATGGGAAGTAGTCAATTATATTGGCCCCTGTGCTCAACTGGTATCTTTTATATTGACCCCCAAAAGGAAAGCAAAGTTGATCATGGTGAAATATGAATTCAGAACATAAAGAATTAGCAGAAATGTTGCTAATACTTTTGCTAATAATTCTGACAGCTCAATACCTGAATAATCCTTTCTACGATAGGCACAAGGCCTGAAATTTGGTGGGAGGGAGTAATTTGATTATATTGACCCCGGTGTGAAACTAGTGCTTATTTTATTGATCCTGAAAGGATGAAAGGCAAAGTTGACCTCAGTGGAATTTGAACTCGGAATATCAAGGTGGGTGAAATTCTGCTAAGCATTTTGCCTAGCGTGCTAATGATTCCACCAATTCACCAATAATTCTTTCTAATTTTTAGCATAAGGTAAGCAGTTTTGAAGAGATTGGTAAGTCAATTGAATCAACCCCTGTGCTCTGCTGGCACCCTATATTATTGATCCCCAAAAGAATGAAGGGGATCTCAGTGGGATTTGAGTTCAGAATGTAAAGATCCAGAAGAAAAGCCACTAGACATTTTGTTCAAGTTTCTAATGGTTGTGCCTGCTCACCACCTTAATAATAATTATAGTCCTTTCAACTAAAGGCACAAAAATTGAAATTGTGGGGGAGGGGACTAGTCGATTACATCAACCCCAGTACACAACTGGTACTTAATCTATTGACTCCAAAAAGATGAAAGGCAGAATTTGAACTCAGAATGTAGCAACAGGCAAAATACCACTAAGTCTGTCATTCTAATGATTTTACCAGCTAACCAATAATGATAATAATAATCCTTTCTACTGAAGGGACAAAGCCTGAAATTTGGTGGGAGGGGACTAGTTGATTACATCAACCCCAGTACACAACTGGTACTTAATTTATTGACACTGAAAGGATGGAAAGCAAAGTTGACCTCAGCAGCATTTGAACTCAGAATGTAGTGATGTGCAAAATACTTAGCAGCATTTTGCCTGGTGTGCCAGCTCACTGCTTTAATAATAATAATAATCCTTTATATTATAAGCCCAAGGCCTGAAATTTGGGGGAGGGTCCTGGCTGATTGCATCGACCCCAGTGCTCATTGACCAGAAGGATGAATAGCAAAGATGATGTTGGCAGAATTTGAACTCAGAACATAAAACTGGAAGAAATGCTGCCAAGAATTTTGTCCAGTATGCTGACGATTCTGCCAGCTGTCTACCTTAGGAATAATGATAATAATGGTTTCAAATTTTGGCACAGAGCCAGCAGTTTTTGAGGGGAGGGGACTAATTGATTACATCAACCCCAGAACTTCACTGGTATTTATGTTATCAACTCCAAAAGCTGAATGGCAAAGCCAAACTTGGTGAAATTTGAACTCAGAATGTAAAGATGGTCAAAATGCCACCAAGCATTTTGTCCTGCATGTCAACAGTTGTGCCAGCTTGCTACCTCAACAACAACAACAACAAGGCCAGAAATTTGTGGGCAGTGGGGTAAGCTGATTACATCAACTCCAGTGCACAACTGGTACTTGTTTTATCGAGCCCTGCCCCCGAAAGGATGAAAGGCAAAATCAACCCCAGTGGCATTTGAACTCACAACGTCAAGATGGACGAAATACTATTATGCATTTTACCTGGCATGCTAACGATTCTGTCAGCTCACCCCTTAGTAGTAGTAGTAGTAGTAGTAGTAGTAGTTCTTTCTACTAAAGGCACAAGGACTGAAATTTGCGGGAAGAGCACTAATCGATTACATCTACCCCAGTGTTTCACTGGTACTTAAATTTATCGACTCCAAAAGGATGAAAAGGCAAAGTCGACCTCTGCAGAATTTGAACTCAGAACGTAAAGATGAATGAAATGCCGCTTTATATTTTGCCCGGTGTGCTAACGATTTTGCCAGCTCACTGCCTCAGCTGCAGCAGTAGTGGTGGTGGTGGTTTCAGTAATAACAAGATGAGTAGTCAATAAAGTAAATAAGCCCCACCCCGTCTCCCACAGACCCCAACAGATTTGAATGAAGACGACCAAAACTGACAACAGCAAGCAAAACCTATTAAAGCAGTTACATATATTTGTAGAGAGCCAGAGAAAGGGGGGGGGGAGAGGGATAAGATGAGATGAGAAAATAAAGATAAAAATGTATACTTTGTGTTATTTCATAAGGTGTTGCCATTCAATGCTTGTATTGCGGGTGGTGAAGGAAAAGAATATTACCGGTTTTCGAAATTTGAAAGAAATATCGTTAGAAATGGGTCGACAAAATGACGAAAGGAGGAGAGAGGAGTAACTGAACCCCTCGCCTTTAAATATATAGAGATAAAGAAAGCAATTTTCTTAAATAGATACTTTAATAGGATGTGCGAACGATCTGCCTTTAAATGTGACCAAAATCTATTTAAAGACGAACGTTTTTCTGTCTTTAAATAGGTACCTGGGAGAGAGAAAGATTTCCAGGTAGTCTGTCTGTCTGTCTCTTTCTTTTTTTTTCTTCTGTCTGTCTGAAAGGCGTGCGAAAATACGGACAACGTGGTCCACCCTCTACGGGTATGCAAAGAAACGACACAATAGAAACATGTGACCAAAAATATACAAAAAAAAAAAAAAGCAAAGAGAAATAGAAGCTTCTTGTAAGAATAAGAAACATCATTTTCTTTATTAAACGAATCTTTTGCGTGTGTATTTACAATATTTACATCTAAGCTATGTTTGGTCAGGATAATTCGTTGATCGTCATCAGCTGTCATTATTCCCAGAAATATACAGAGTCCCAGACTGGATTCAAATTTGAACGAGATCATTAGAAGCTGGGGGTTTTTTTTGTTGTTTTTTTTGTAGTAAATGAAGTGTAGTAGGATACAAGATGACGACTGAAGATCAAATGGATCGATTTTCTATTATCGCCAGGTTGCCTTACTCCTTGATGTATATAGAGTCCCAGACTGGATCCCAGTTCGAAATTATTTCATCTATAAATGAATACTACTAGAAAACATGATGACAATCGAACATCAAACGGACTGAAAGATGATGATACGTTTGAAAAATGGAGTAAATAATAACAATGCATAAATTATAGTCTTGTTGTCAATAACACACCTGAAATATTTAGAAGCATACAGTAACGTACGCTTTCTCTGTTGTGGTAACCTTTAAGGTAGCGATTCCCCAAACTAGGGTTCGCGAACCAGAACCGTCTTAATGCATAAAACACGCGAACAATTACCCGGAAAGATCCCACGAATCTAGGGAACCAATGCTATGATGTGGCTATCCGTCAATTAATGAATACATTATTTTGCGCGGAGATTTCCTCTAAAGCAGTTTAGTTAACCCTAATGCGGACCCTAGGGACTCTACAAAGTTCTTGGCTTTCAGAAGCTGAAGTCAAAAGACCGACCTGTCAAAAGCTTTGGATCCGTGCAAAATTTCATATAAACGGGTCCTTGTTCGTGAAAAAGTTGGGAACAAGATTTCAGACCCCAATCTCTGAGGGCGCGAGCCAGGAAGCATGACCGATCCAACGAGATAACCTTTACATAGTCACTCGACCAGCTAGAATTAGTAACTAAATCACCTTCAAATCACACGTTACTAACTGTCTTTAAAAATAGGCAAGATCCATTAGACAATGGATGACAAAGACATTTAAAAGACGGTCATAACTAGAATACCTATGTACATGGGTCTCTCCGGCTAATGTTCATCAGTAGCTAAAGAACGGCAAGAACAAAAGAAAAGAAAAACAACGAGTTAAAGAGAGGTAGGCAGGATTTGTGCGCCATCGCGTAACCTGTTAGAAATAATAGCCAAATCCCTCTCAACTCATATCCAACTATCTTGAAAAAGAACACATTGGATATTATAGTCCCGCATATATATATATATATATATATATATATATATATATATATATATATATATATATATAGTACTGTTTTTAGGCACGGGCACAAGGGACAGCTGCTAGGGGTTTCACAGTAGAGGGGCCTGATTCTGATATATGTACACTGTAGCCGGGTGTCAGTAAATAAATACTAGAGGGCTCAGTGCATTGGTTTGCCCAGGGGCCTATAATACTGCTAGGACGGCCCAATACTCAACAACACTATATATAAACACACACATATAGATGCACACTATGTATGATAGTTACATAGGGTGATCACGGATGGAACGACTTTTGTACCATAGTTCAGTTTAATTAGTTCCAACCTGGAGCTAATCAACCAAAACAACAACAAACGCAATGAAATTTAATTATACATCCGAATGATTATGAAATAAAACACACACACAAACAAAAGTATCATTATTTAACATAACGAGTCCCACAAACGCCTGTTCTTCGATGCAATGACATCAACTTATTGCTGGGTGTACATTGTTAGTAACCCGAATGGATTGCTAAAAGTTCATTTGTGACGGGTCTGGGAATTCGATTAAAACTTCAGCTGCTTCAAATACCAACCACAGAAATGTTAAGTGGAGGGTGCTGCTGCTGCTACATGATACGAATGTGTCATTAAATTTGGTGCTCGAGCGATCTGTTTGAAATATCGGTTTCAAATTTCGGCACAAGGCCAGCAATTTCGATTATATCGAACCCCAGTAATCAATTGGCACTTATTTTATCGACCCAGAAAGGATGAAAGACAAAGTTAATCTCGGCAGAATTTGAACTCAGAACGTAAAGACGGACAAAATGCCGCTAAGTATTTTGACCGGCGTGCTAACAATTCTATCGACTCACCGTCTTATCTGTTAGAGTTATCAACGAAAAATCTTCAAATCACAGCCGACTCCCTACAAATTAAAAATAAAGTGTATTTAGTCTTGGATTCCCTATACTTTTTGACTATCATCGTCATCAACCACTCGACATTACTATCGCGAGTCCTAGGGCTTCCAGAGTCGCTTACCCGGGTTCCCTGGCAAATGAGTGGCCGAGATTACAACATTCACTCTGGACGGGACGTCGTAAGGTTACTCACTTTACGGCTGAGTAAACAGGAGCAGTTTACTGCGAAATGAAATATTTTATTCAAGAACATTGCGTAAACCACGACCTTTCAGTTATGAGTGCAATACCTTCACCATTAGGCCACGTGCCTTCACTACTTCTTAAATTATATGAATGTCATGGCTGGGAAGTCTTTTATCGCAAGTCTGTTGGATTGGCGGACTGGCAGAATCGTTAGAGAGCGGGACATTCGTCAAGTAGGGTGTAGTCATGGTTGTCTACGGTCCTGATTTCAAATCCCGCCTTTCAGTAATCGATAAAACAAAAATATCAGTGAAGAATTGAGATCGATTTAAGTATTCCAAGAAAACTTTCTAGAATTATCATTATAAGACTATTTCGTCCGTTAATTACCAGTGGTTGTCAAACCATTTTTAACTTATGGACCTTTTTAATCCCTATTTTTATTCAGATGAGCCATTTAAAGCTTTAAAAATCCCATTATATCTTTTTGATTAAATATTATTAGAAATGATATAAACAAAGAACTGTGGAAATATTTTGTGTATAATACACGTATAACTAATTTACTGCAGATAACTTTTAAAACTAAACTTTATATGGACCCCCACGTTTCCTATGGGACTCAGTTGAGAACAACACTCTTAATGTGTTCTGAGTGAAAAATTCCGAAAGGATCAACTTTGCCTTTTATCATTTCTGACTCGATAAAATAAGTAATAGTTGAGCACTAGGGTCAATGTAAATGACTTAACCCCTCCCCCGAAATTGCTGGCCTTGCGCCAGAATTTAAAACCAATATAAGACAGGATTGGCGGGAGTAGAGGGTGGAAGAGCAGGATGGGAGGGGAGAAGCGGTATACAACAGTTTTAAGGTTTGCAAACAGAAAATATTAAATTAGAATAATTGTTTTATTTTATTCTTGAAAAATCAATTATTTAATTAAGCAATTATTCGCATGTAGATTTTAAATCTCAGCACTTCTGGAAGATGCAGTGTGAAAAACTTCCAAGATGAGTCGATATGGTACTAGCAACCACATGACTAAAAATAAATAACAATCAAATCTGTTTAGAAGCGTCTGAGGAAATCTCTGGCGGTTTGTTGTTCTTTCGCCACAGGTCAATTGTAACGAAGAAGAGCTATGATTAAAGGCATTCTGAACATGACCATTCCAACTTTTTAATAGATTTAAGGACAATGAGGGAGAGTCCAAAGTGAGCGCTCGACTTGTTTGAAATAACAGTCAGATTTCCGCCGTATCACATTTACCGTCTTATAAATGGAAGGCCACGTTGAAGACGGGGGTGGGGATGCTATATATTTAAGGAAAAAATGGAATAGGCACGGCTGGATTATCTATGATCATCATAGGTTTGTTTGATTAGGACTGACCAAGGGTTAAACGTCACCAATGTCCTGTGAGTGTATCCGTCTTCATTTTGTGCTTCTTTTGTATATTGCAGGCTGTTGATTTGAGGGAGATTTAGCTACTATTGCTAATAGGTCGAGATCATGAAGATGTTTCTGTATTGTAAGTTCGTGACAATCGGTTCGGAATTGGGCAAAAAGAAAGAACAGAGTCGAAAGAAAGAAGGAAATAAATAAAGAGGAAATTTAAAAGGCGGTGGAGATCGTGAAAAGTGAAGAGTGTTTTAAAAATGAGCGATGGACCGTGAAGACACGTTGTTCTTATTCCTGTGTAAACAACGGACTGCAATGCTAAGAAACACTTTATGTGACAGATGTTTAAAACGATAAAGTACCTTACCCCTCAGTCTCTAAGCTTGCGTTGTGTGCGTGTTTGTATGAATGTGTGAACATTTACAGATATGTATATACGCATACAGACAGACGCACACATTGTTTGTATATATATATATTATATATATATATATATAGATAGGTGTTATTATTATAAGTGCAACATCAGTTAAGAGTGCTAAACACACCGTCGACCCACAGGAATGAGGCGAAGATTGCCTCACACGCAGACAGGCGCGCACAGACTCACAGAGTGAGGACTGCACACATTAAATAGAGCAAGTACCCTTATATGGGGCAACTACTCTCTTTTGAATATGATACAATATATATATATATATATATATATATATAATGAGAAAAGCACTCGTGCAGTATACAATATGTTTTGTGTGTATATGTTCGAATATTTGTATATATAAATGTACGCGATAGGATAAGGTTAAGGCATATAGAACTGGAACGGGTATTTAAAAAGAAAAAAGGAAAAGGAAACAATCCACTTGCAAAATAATCATATAAATATGTATGTATACACAGGTATACGTGTGCACATGTGTATTGGTAGAGAAACATATGTGAGCGGAAGAAAGAGAGAGAAATAGCATGGGAAAGTAACCGAAAACAATTCACATGATTAAATGAAAATATTCGTAATCGAGAAAAATAAAGCAGATTGGAGAGGCCAGATGGATAGAGAGATAGATAAATAGAAAGATAGATGGGGACCACGTACCTGGGGGAGTATTTTGATGCTATTCCTCGTGCAATATTACTTCCATGGCAGCAGGAAGCAGTTTTCGGTAAAGTTGCAGCCAGCCAGCTTACTACTGCAGGGAATTCCACAGATATAGAACTAGATTTGTCGCCGCATGAGTGTATAATTAATGTCTTTCTGCTTTTCCCTATAATGTGTTTATAAAATTTGTGTTGTGTGTATATATAATAAGTTTCAGTGTTCGTATTTGCCCGAGACGTGCTGTGTCTGCTTATGCGCTTTAACATACAGACAGACACGTTTTCAGTCTCTCACCCTCTCTCTCTCTCTTCCTTGTTTATCTTCTCACTCTATCTCTCTCATGTTCCCTCCCTCTTCTCCGCTTTTCTTAATTGCGCTCACACATACACATACTCCCCTCTCTCTCTCTCTTTCTTTCTCACTCTCTTATTACTTTATCCTCTTTCTTTTCTGTGCTTTATACTTTATCTCATGTTCCCGGTTTCTTTTTCCCTCTCTCTCTCTTAATTGTTTACTCTGTATAATTGCCCGACTACTTCTCTCCCAAACTTGTTCGCTCTTAATTCTCTACTTTCACTCCTTTTGCTGTTTTTACTTTCGCCCGCTCTGTTTCAATTTTTTTTTTAGATTTTGAATCTACCTAACTGTTTGTTTCACTTTACTCTCTCTCTCTCTCTCTCTCTCTCTCTCTCCCTCTTCGCAGCAAGTTCCCGGCACCAACTGTTGACGTTAGTCACCCTCTCAAATATGGATGCCCTAAAGTGGTTGAAACAGTCACCACCCCTTAAAATATTACCGTTATTTCAAACCAATGAGGGAACCTCTACATAATCGTTCTGCTCGCTAGAAATAGCAGCCAAATCACTTTGAAATCACTTACTCCAGACTTAAAAACAATGAAAGATTATTGAATAATATATAGGTCTAAGTCCTGGAATCACTGTCAGAAAGAAAATAAATGGGACGGTCACATCTGGAAATATTTTAAACTCTATATCTGCTTAATAAGGGCTCGCCTGGCACCAAATGATTTCAAATTTTGGCACAAGGCCAACAATTTTAAGGGGGTGGGTTTAGTCGATTACCTCGACCTCAGTGTTCGACTGGTACTTATTTTATCGACCCAGAAAAAATGAAAAGCAAAATCAACCACGGCGGAGACACGAATATGATCGCTATTTCGCGTTCTCTTTATACAGAGGATTTACACATTTTCCGTCTTTTGTCCACGAATTAAAAGACTTTTGTATGTGCGTTTTTTGTTTATGGTACCGTAGATTATGTTGCTCTATCTTCTCTCTCCTTGCTTAGACATATGTGTTTGCGAGCGAGGCAAAGGAGCCTCTACATAGCTTAATCAACTAAAAATAGTAACCAAATTCTCTCAAATCACACCTTACAGTCTTAAGAGGGAGAAAGAGTGATATAGAGAGGGAGGGAAGGAGAGACAGCAGATAATAGAGTCGTGGATGAATGTACTTTGCCTTAAAAATAAATTTTAAAAAGGTGGGATGGTCACAATTTCTATATATTTGTTTGTTCAATCCTCATTCAGGTTTGACCTGTGGTTAAACAACAACACGTGTGTGAATGTGTATGTCGGGGTGTATATGAAAAGCAGAGAAGGACTGATAATATAAACAAGTATACGAATAGAGTCAATGATGAAGCGTCTTCGTAGTCGCTCGAAATGCTAAAAATAGCAGACAAGTCTCACTCAAACAAAACCCCAGTCTTAGAAAATACGGAGCCAATTTATAATGTGGTCTTGGATGTACAGTGCCTATGAGAAAGACGTGATTGTCATTATTGGAATGGCGTTGATCGTAGGTCTGCTCGTTCAATTACTGTCCGGGGCTAAGCATCGTAGTTTACTCATGCATACGTCAAATATATACACACGGATATGCATGCATGTGTGAGTGTGTGTATACATGTGCATACTCGTTGCAAGTGACGGAAGCAAGATCAATGACTGCTACAGTTGCTGCTGTTGTGCAGTTGCTGCACTTGCTGCTACTATCGATGTGACGGAAGCGAAACAACCATCTTCACTGCAACATCTGGTGACAACAACAAGCAGCTTGTATGTGGATGCGCCCAACCTGCTAGAAATAGCAGCCAAATATAGGTCCCTACCAATGTTGCGCAAACGAAACACGTGCCCCATTGCAATATTGAGTCTCAATAAAGAGCCTATATATGATCGCTCAACCTACTAGAAATAGCAGTTAAATATCCCACAAATTATACCTAACGATGTTATACGAAAGCGAAAATATGAGATCAATTGCAAAATCTGTTGACAATGAGGAGCCTGTTTGTGGATACCCAGCAGTCAAATGTCCCACGTAGCCCTTTCCAATATCTGGTGATAAAAGGAAGCTTTTAAGTAGTTGCTCGTATTGCGAGAAATTGCAGGGAAATATCGCTCAAACCATGTCCTACAAGTGTTACAGAAAGGAAGCGTTTACCCCATTGTGACATCTTGTGACATCTGGAAGCATCTAGATGGACGCTCGATACGCTAAAAATAACGGCTACATGTACCTCAAAATCACACTATTTTACCTTATTAATGGATTAAAAAGTGTTAACCATTGGATAATGCATTCATGTGTGTGTGTGTGTGTGTGTGTGTGCGTTATCTTTTACTTGTCTCAGTCACTAGACTGTGACCACGCTGGCGTACTGTCACGAAGGACTTTTTTATTCAAATGAAGCGACCCCAGTATTTCTTACTTTTTTTTTTTAAGTTGATACTTATTCTATCGGGTGCTTTTGCTGAACTGCTAAGTTACGGGGGACACACACTGGTTGTCAAGCGATGGTAAGGGACAGAGACACAAAGACACATCATCATTATCATCATCATCATTTAACGTCTGTTTTCCATGCTGGCATGAGTTAGATGGTTTGACCGGAGCTGGTGAGCTGGAGAGCTGCACTAGGCTTCAGTCGTCTGTTTTGGTTCGGTTTCTACAGCCCTTCCTAATGCCAACAACATTACAGAGTGTGTCCTGCGTGTTTTTAAATGTGTCACCGGCATGGATACCTTTAACATGTTACTGGCATAATGATAGGTCTCTTTCAGTTTCTATCTGCTAAATCCATTCACAAGGCTTTGGTCAGCTCAAGTTGAAGACACTTGCCCAAGATGCCACACAGTGAGATAGAACCCAGAACCATGTAGTTTGGAAGCAAGCTTCTTTATTTCATTAAATTTGCCATAAAGGCAATACACAGAGGGGACACTACAACACATGTGGGGACATATAACAATTAAAAATAAAATATGATATAATGAATGAACATGAAAATGCACATGAAGAAAAAATTCAAATATGATAATATGAAGAGTGTGCCCCACACTGAGTAACACAACTCGCTGTCTCTGGGTCCTGAGTCCTTTTTCTCTTTTCGTCCAATCCTTTTCCCTTTTTCACTGACACTTAATGATACCATTCTCTCTGCCATGCATTCATAACCTTTTTCACCGGGAGTGGGGTCTTCTAAATTTTGTGGTGTTTGTTCTTCCTTTTTCTTTTTTTCTTGAGAGGAAACGGGGTGGGTGGGTTTGGTGTATGTATGGGGAGGGTGGGTCTGAGGAGTCTTGGGTGGGATGGGGTTGGACTGGGGTGCCACATCATACTCAGTGTCTTTTCTTTTTTTCCTCTTTCTCCTATTGCGCTCTGCAATTTTCCATTCTTCCTCCTTTTTATCGTTTCCTCCGTCTATTTTGTCTTCCTCTCTTTTCTCTTCTGTCTCCGCAACTATATCCTCAGCCGTAGTCCTTCGTAGAAGGCAGTGTGCTCTAATGTGGCCCCTCTGGCCACACTTGAAACAACGTGGCACTCCGCCCTCCACCCACACCCTCAGCATGACCTCCCCCAGCGTCACAGTCTCCGCCAAATCCTCAAGCTGTCCCTCCTCCATCTGAACAACCAACTCGAGCGTTCCTCCCCTCCACCCTCCCTCCTCGGCCTCCATGGCCTGGAGGACAGCCACCCTCTCCTTGCTTCCAACAAGGACAGCCGCCGCCACCCAAGCCACATCTACATCAGGCGGAACTCCTTCCACCCCCATCCTGGAGGTCCCTCCTCCAAGATACGTAGGTAGAAGGACCATTTCCTTCGTCTTCACCGCCCCGCTCGCCAGCCTCCCCGTGTCCGCCTCTGTTCCAAACTGGACCACCACCATCCCACATTGGCATTCTCCTGTCATGCACATTACTCCTTTGGACTCCTCCTTCACCGCCCTTTCTACCTTCTCCATTTCTATTTGGTCGACCCTCCCACTCCTCATCGAGCAAACCCTGCACATGACCGCTCTTCCTCTCATGCCATCCACTACTCTTTGTGGGGGTGACAATGTCACGCTGCTGCCCACCTTCTGCACCACTCTTCCATGCTCCCTCATTCCTGATAAATCCACCTCCCCTCTCTTCACCTCCACAGCCCCTGCGAAACTCCTCACTTTCCTCAAACACTCATCCATGCCTTCCACTGTTCTCAGCAGCTCCTCCTCTGAAGAAGACAGCTCAGACCCGCCAAGGTCCGAGTACACTGTCCCACCGCAGCAACAAAACCGACGTCCGACTCGCACACAAACGACAAACCAAATGCACTATGGGCAACCGGAAGCAAGCTTCTTACCACACAGCCACGCATGCACCTTCCTTCAGGTATAGTGAAACTAAAGAGCTGCTGTTGGAAATCAATATACATATGCTTCAGAATAAAGTGAGTACAGAGTGCAATATTAACTGAATGACAAGGGAATATGGATTATGTAACCAACATTATTAGCTTACAGTGTTTCTGCTAAAAGATGTAGCACATTCAGAGCTGAATGCTTGTTGTGCATCACCTCAGGCCCTCTAAAATGAAGTACACTGCATCTAACAGCAGAAACAAATGTAAGCTACTGTAGTTTATTATGTAATTCCTGTTGAAGGCAGCAATCTGGCAGAATCGTTAGCATGCTGGACGAAATGCTTAGTGGTATTTTGCTCATCACTCCATTCTGAGTTCAAATTCCACTGAGGTTGACTTTGCCTTTCATCCTTTCAGGTTTGATAAAATATGTACCAGTCGAGCACTGGGGTCGATGTAATAAACTTATCCCCACTTCTCCCAGGCTTCCCTTGTGGCAAAAATCTGAAATAATTATGTAATTCCTGTTTCCTTGCAAGGCTTAGTGATTAGGGTGTTGGACTTGTGATTGTAAAATCAGGATTTTCGTTCCTGGACTGAGTGATGCGTGGTGTTCTTGAGCGAAACACTTTGTTTCATGTTTCTCCATTCCACTCAGCAGGCATAAGTAAGTGTTCCTGTGATGGACAGGCATACCATCCAGTGGGGAATATATACACCACAGAATCCAGGAAAGCAGCCTTATGAGCCAATGGTCTGGGAAAGCTCTTTGATATATATACACCATATATATATATATATATATATATATATATATATATATATACACATACATACTTTCATATATATTATATGTATAAAACAGTGTAATCTATGAGGGATTATCAATCCAGGCAAAATATATTATAAGCTCTCTGTTAGTACACCAGGCTAATAATATTGTTTAGATTAGTAAAGAACTCCGTGTATTCTTGTGGCAGGGTCCAATGGTATAGTCCATCAGCATTCTATATTGTAAATTTAGGGTTGTGCTCCAGTTATACTGGTTTTTGCACAAAGTAATATACAAGACAAATATATCCGATGGCCGGATAACTGAAGAAATGGTGGTGTGGATTTCCACCTCAGCATCTGAAACTCAGAGTTTTATCTTGGCTACCATATAATTGTCATATATTATATTTACAGATAAATTCCTCTATTTACATAGTATTGAGGTCTCTTTCTTTCTTTTGTTATCTTACCATTTTTACCAATATATATATATATATATATATATACACACACACACATATATACACACACATATAATGGGATGGTCACCATTGAAATACCTTTGATTATAGATCTGTTTAATAAGAGAACAGCTCTGTAGTTAAATGACAAGAACAACATGAACAATAATGGTGACAAGGAGGAGATAATGATGATGAAAGAGGAAGAGCTGCAACAGGGTATGTAGAGTATGTGGCTGCTATTTTTAGCAAGTTGGATACGCAGTGCATAAAAATTTACCTTAGTCAGAGCAATGTAAGAGCATCGAATTTCAACTTACTCAGGACACCAATCTTATGGCTAACCCAGAGACATGCCACCTAGGTAGGCAAGGTAGGCAGTGCCTACCCTGAATAAAATAGATTGATAGCAACGTTTTCCTTTCATGTCAAAATATGTACATAATTCAATAAAATTATGGAGGTTAGTCTGATTACTATGCATAAAATACAAAATGTTTTATTTTTTTGTAGATTAGGTAGGCATAATTCACCCCTGCTTTTCCATATCAGTAATTAAAATATGCATAGGACTGCTGTAGCACACATGCTGCATACATTCCTACAACAATGTTTTCTTTACGTACTACAAAGGCAGAAATAGATCTGCCTTCAACTCAGTCACACACCTGTGTTTCACTTGTTTTTTGTGTGTTTTACTACATAAAGGTCACCAACTGCCTACCCTGAGTAATTACTGGTGGCACGTGCCTGGGCTAACCCTAGTCTATACAGAAATGGTTATTTGTCACTCTGACTATACTAACTATAAGTGGGTTGTTGGATATATGTCTTGATTCTCATACTATATTTACTCCAACACCCAAGTTGGTATAATTCCTAAACTTTAATTCCTACGCAAATATTGATTTAAAATGTTGACACAAGGCCAACAAGTTTGTGGGGACCCCAGTGCACAACTGGTACTTATTTTATTGGCCCTGAAAGGATGAAAGACACAGCTGACCTCGGCACCTACAAATATTACAGTCGTTTTCATCTCTTTAAATTCGTTATTAATGTTGTCGTTTCTGTTGTGGAAAATAATTTCAGGATTATCCTCATGCGTTGTCATTATTGCTCTCTCCCTATCTTACAGTTTCACTGAATCTCCACTGAATTGCCACTTTCTAAAGCAGTTTATTATAATCATTATTTGCTAAGGCAGCAAGTTGGCAGAATTGTTTGCACACTGGGCAAAATGCTTGATGGTTTTTCATCCTCCTCCTCATCATCTTTGTTTAATGTCTGCCTTCCATGCTGGCATGAGTTGGGTAGTTTGACAGTAGCTGGCCAGGCAGGAGCCTGCACCAGACTTCTGTGTTGGTTTTGGCAGGGTTTTTACCTTTCAAATTCTTTTCAAATTCTTCCAAGCTTGACTTTGCCTTTCCTCCTTTTGGGGTCAATAAAATAAGTACTGGTCTTGTGCCAAAATTTGAAACCATTATTATTATCACTATTAGGTGGCAGAAGCGTTAGCACGCCAGACAAAATGTTTAGTGGCATTTTGTCTATCTTTACATTCTGAGTTCAAATTCTGTTGAGGTCATCTTTACCTCTCATTCTTTTGGAGTCTATGAAACAAGTACCAGTTAAGCAGTGGGGCTGATGTCATCAACTTAACCCTTGTCCCCAAATTTCAGCCCTTGTATCTATAGTAGAAAGGATTATTATTATTATTATTATTAGTAGAATCATTCGCATGCTGGACAAAATGCTTAGCAGCATTTAGTCTATTTTTACATTCTGAGTTTGAATTATGCCAAGGTTTACAATGTCCTTCATTTTTTCAGGGTCAATGAAATAGATACCAGTTAAGTAATGGGGTTGATGTAATTGATTAAACCCCTTCCCCCAGAATTTCAGACCTTGTGCCTATTGAAGAAAGAATTATTATTATTATCATTATTATTATTATTACTCTTTACTCTTTTACTCTTTTACTTGTTTCAGTCATTTGACTGCGGCCATGCTGGAGCACCGCCTTTAATTGAGCAACTCGACCCCGGGACTTATTCTTTTGTAAGCCCAGTACTTATTCTATCGGTCTCTTTTGCCGAACCGTTAAATAACGGGGACATAAACACACCAGCATCGGTTGTCAAGCAATGCTAGGGGAACAAACACAGACACACAAACACACACACGCATATATATACATATATACGACAGGCTTCTTTCAGTTTCCGTCTACCAAATCCACTCACAAGGCTTTGGTCGGCCCGAGGCTTAGTAGAAGACACTTGCCCAAGGTGCCACGCAGTGGGACTGAACCCGGAACCATGTGGTTGGTAAACAAGCTACTTACCACACAGCCATTTTAAAACTACTATAAAACTACAATAAAACTACTATTAAGTAGTTTTATTTTTATATCGTGCTTTCACTTCACTACCAAGTGCAGCTCTGTGTGCCTTGGATATGTGCTGTGGTTTGTTGTAATGCTCTTATGGTTACTGCATTGAAAATGTTTTACATAGGATGTATGCAGTGCCTAGTAATGCTATTTTCTGTATGTCATATATATTTGCTAGTCCTAGTATTTTTGTTATGTATTTTGTTATGTCATCATCATCATCATCATCATTTAGCGTCCGCTTTCCATGCTAGCATGGGCTGGACGGTTCAACTGGGGTCTGTGAAGCTGGAAGGCTTCGTCAGGCCCAGTCAGATCTGGCAGTGTTTCTACGGCTGGATGCCCTTCCTAACGCCAACCACTCCGTGAGTGTAGTGGGTGTTTTTTACGTGCCACCTGCACAGGTGCCAGACAGAGCTGGCAAATGGCCACGAACGGATGGTGCTTTTACGTGTCACCGGCATTGGGCCAGGCGATGCTGGCAACGGACACGAACGGATGGTGCTTTTACGTGCCACCGACACGGGGCCAGACAGAGCTGGCAAACGGCCACGAACGGACGGTGCTTTTACGTGTCACCGGCACGGGGGCCAGGCGAGGCTGGCAACAGACACGAACGGATGGTGCTTTTACGTGCCACCGACATGGGGGCCAGACAGAGCTGGCAAACGGCCACGAACGGACGGTGCTTTTACGTGTCACCGGCACGGGGGCCAGGCGAGGCTGGCAACAGACACGAATGGATGGTGCTTTTACATGCCACCGACACGGGGGCCAGACAGAGCTGGCAAACGGCCACGAGCGAATGGTGCTGTTACGTATCACCGACACGGGTGCCAGACGAGGCTGGCAGTGGACATGAACGGATGGTTCACTTAACCCCTGCTTTCTGATATATGATTTATGATTTGATTTTGATTGTTCTCACTGGTCTTGCCGGGTCTTCTGACGCACAGCATACTTCCATAGGTCTCGGTCTCTGGTCATTTCCTTGGTGAGACCTAGAGTTTGAAGGTCGTGCTTCACCACCTCGACCCAGGTTTTCCTGGGTCTACCTCTTCCGCAGGTCCCCTCAACTGCCAGGGTGTGGCACTTTTTCACACACCTATCTTCATCCATTCTCACCACATGACCATACCAGCGCAATCGTCTCTCTTGCACACAACATCTGATGCCTCTTAGGTCCAACTTTTCTCTCAAGGTACTTACACTCTGTCGACTATAAACACTGACATTACACATCCAACGGAGCATACTAGCTTCATTTCTCGCGAGCTTACGCAAATCCTCAGCAGTCACAGCCCAAGTTTCACTACCATGTAGCATGGCTGTACGTACACATGCATCATACAGTCTGCCTTTTACTCTGAGCGAGAGGCCTTTTGTCACCAGCAGGGGTAAGAGCTCTCTAAACTTTGCCCAGGCTATTCTTACTCTAGCAGTTACACTTTCAGCACACCCGCCCCCGCTACTGACTTGGTCACCTAGGTAGCGGAAGCTATCAACTACTTCTAGTTTTTCTCCCTGTGTGTTGTTATTATTATTATTATTATTATTATTATTATTTTTTCCTTCTTTCTTCAAATTTTCTTCCGTTTCTCGATGAGTGTTTTCCGTACACCTCGGGCAGAGAAGCTCATTGTATGCATTCCCAGATTACACATGCAAATTCACAGGTAAATTAGGTATTTTAAAAAATTAATAAATAAATAAATTCCTGAATGGATGTTGTTTTCACAGCGATAATGCTCTTCTCAGTACATGAGCCGTTCCAGTTAACACGATTTTTTGCACTTCCTGTAGGGATGGTAAGCCTGGAATCATTTTCAAATAGATTTCGGTACCTTTTGTTTTAATCATTCCTAGAGATCCTACAATCACTGGTCCTGTAGTCGCCTTGAGATGCCACATTTCTTCAATTTCTATTAGCAAGTCTTTATATTTACTGATCTTGTCAAATTCTTTTGCCGCTATATTGTGATCGTAAGGAATACTCATGTCAATTAATAAACATATCTTTTTTGTCGGATCTTTTATGATAATATCCAGTTTATTAGCTTTTATAGTTTTGTCGGTATGTATGGGAAAGTCCCATAGAATCGACACATTTTCTCCCTCAGTCACAGCTTCAGGATGGTGATTATACCATCTGTCAGCAGTTTATTATTATTATTATTATTATTATTATTATTATGGGATGCTGTCAGGTGCTCACCACTCTTTACCAGCTGGGCAATGCAGTTAGTGGAAGCTTGATATTAACAATACATAGAGAACAGGTGAGTGGTTAGAGCAATGATGTTCTCAGATAAATGAGGATGAACTAGTTGGTCTGTTCCGGAGGGCTTTTTAACCAGGAACTACTATGGATAACTTCCAGAAATCCCTGGGTTGGCAGTTTTACCAATGGGCATTGCTGGTTCAAGATAAACTCTACAGGCAGGACTGCCCAATATGTTTGAGGGAGTGCAGAAAAGTTCCTGGCTTTAGGTAAAAGAAAATACACGGGAATCAGTTAATTATGATTTTATTCAACATATTTCCCTCTCAGATTCACACACTTACTGTAGCAGTCCTTCAGTTTTTCTAAGTTGTGAAACAGAACTCGGAAGGTTGGGTCTCCAACCAGGCTGTTCATGTTACCTTAAAGCCAGGAACTTTTCAGCACCCCATTACATGCAGAGCAATGAAAATTAACTGCATGCTCTCATTGCTGACTTGTGGAGTTATTTTGAACAGCTGTTGTTACATGTAGGATGAACCCAGCTGTCAGCCAAGTCTATTGCAAAGGTAAGAATTTCCCTACCATCTGCTTTAAATGAGGCAGGGCTGGCAGTGTTGCTCTGTTTGGTGGTTGCTAAGGCGGAAGAGGTTGTGTGGTGGATGAGGCTGAAAGGAATGAGTAAAGACACCTTCGACTTTGGTCAAGCACTCATCAAACTTTTTAGGATTGAATTGGGAAGAAAAGTGAGGATAGAGAGGAAAGAACTCTCTCCCAGCAAATTTAAGAAAAGGAAGGTCACTGTAGCAAAAAAACAAAAAAATGGTGGGTCAACAACAACAACAATACACAGACACAGACATACACACACACATACACACTCACACATGCACAAAAACATATATACATCATCATCATCATCATCATGAAATGTCTGTTTTCCAGCTGGTATAGTTTGGACAATTTGACTGGAGCTGGCAAGCCAGAAGACTGCACCAGCCTTGCTGTCTGTTTTGATATAATTTTTCCTGCTGGATGCCCTTCCTAATGCCGACCTTCTCTATATATGTGCCTATAGATTGGAGAACAACTATTTGGTGAGGGCTTGAGCCTTTGGTTGTCTGGGTGGTCCTAAGTCTGTAGGGTTTCGTGATTGGCTTGGTTCTTCCTCCCCATAATGTTACTCCAATGGAATTCCTTCCCAGTACCTATTTCCTGCAGTTACCAATTTACAACAGTATAAGCAAAATATTGACCATTTCAGTATAACTGGCCTTGGAGGACCCTGGAAGACCATGGCACCTCATTTCCCCACAGTAAATGACCAAGCTAATGTAAAAAAGAAAACAAGGAGAGATATGTTGGATAATGTAGTCTTAGATGAATAAGAAAAGTAAGATGGGATAGTCACATCAGGAACGTTTCTGCCAGCTCGACGCACTACCACTACCACCACGACTACGACACCCCTTCCACCACCACCAACACCACGACCACCACCACAACCACTACCACTACTACCAACACCACTGTCACCACCACCACCACCACCACCACCACTACCACTACTACCAACACCACTGTCACCACCACTACCACTACTACTACCAACACCACTGTCACCATCACTACCACCACCACCCAATCAAAATCAAAACCATCATTGTTGCCCCCCCCCCCTACAATCATCACAACCACCAGTCACCATCACCATTACTGCTGCAATACGAAATGCACAAATGGCAGCATCAAGTGCTCCAGCTTGGCACTGTTCCCTCTCTTTCATGCTGTGCCAAATGGGTTGGTGGCACTCTTGGGAGAATGGAACAAAAACAAAACCAACAATTAATATAGAATTATTGGAAAACATTGAAACGGGGCTGTTGTAGGGTCTTCATGTTTCCTTCAATTCCTACTCAACGCATGAAAAGGTTATAGGCATCATCGTCATTGTCTCATCATCATCATCATCAACAGCAGTAGCAGCAGCTGTAGTACCACCATCAACACTGCTACCGTCTCTACCATCCTCATCCTCATCATCACCATGGCTACCACCATCGTCTCCATCATCATCATCATCATCATCTTCTTCTTCTTCGTTGTAGTTGTCAATGTCATCCTCAACACCATCCCTTTGTTGAACAGATTATCTTACTAGCTCAGTAACTCAGTAACTCACCCCTTGTGCTAATCCCTTTTCATCTCCTTTGTAAGATTTAGACTCCTGAGATCCGTCTTCATGAATTCTTTTCCCAAGTCAAGGGAAATCCTGGTCATGTGACTGGCAGCCATACTGGTGGCATTGACCTCACAGAGTTAAAGTGGCTGAGTTCCTTTCGAGTGTAGGGCCTCGTGGAGGCAAAGTGGCCAAGTTCCTTTGAGTGTAGGGCCTCGTGGAGGCAAAGTGGCCAAGTTCCTTTGAGTGTTGGGCCTCACGGAGGCAAAGGGTCTGAGTTCCATTTGAGTGTAGGGCCTCGTGGAGGCAATGACTGAGGCCTTTGGCATTATGTAAGTGTTTGAGAAGAAAACCCATCAACCTGAGCAAAATTGCAGTTGTGGCAGATACCAATGTCACGCAAATGGCACCCATGTCAGTGGTACGTAATAGCACCCATTACACTCTCAGAGTTGTTGGCATTAGGAAGGGTATCCAGCCATTGAAAACCATGCCAAATCAAACTGGAGTCTGGTGCAGCCTTCCAGCTTACCAGCCCTGGTCCAACTATCTAACCCATGGACAACGGACGTTAAATGATGATGATGATGATGATGATATATACATTTTTATTACCTTCAAAGTATTCTCCATTTGAAGCAATGCATTGGTCAAGATGTATTTTTCTCTGTTGGAAGCAGTCCTAGAACTCTTGTGAAGTGATGCCTTTTAATGCCTCCATCATTTTTTCTTTACCTCTTCTGCATCTACAAATTCCTTAGCACCAGTGATAACCTTCGAAAAGAGTTCAGGATTAACTTCCTCCATGAGCAAGCGAGACACAAATTTTGCTGCAACTCTTTTCTTTTGTAATTCCTCACTCAAAATTTGTTGGCAGGTGCTCTGGGTCATACCAGTCATATCAACAAGTTCAGTGACGGTCCTCCAAGATCAGTTCCTGAATTTTCATGTATTCATTTGTTTGGGAGGTCGACGGTCACCTTGAATGAGGTTGGTCCTTAAGCGACAAGTGACCATTACTAAAACATGAAAACCATTTGTAAGCTTGTGATTTGCTCATATATATATATGTTCTCTCTCTCTCTCTCTCTCTCTCTCTATATATATATATATATATATATATATACACACACACACAAACACATGCAGGAAGTAAATAGACACCTTTAATTTTCAAAATCTTTTATTTAATACACAAAGTGAACAATTGAAATGTAATCAATAGGTAGGACTACATACTTTAGTATTTAGTTGACATTTCCTTTGCAGTTTTTAATTCAGAAACTCTTTTTGGCATTGGACTGATGAGCTTTGTGATTGTCTCTTGTGGAATTTCTCCCCACTTTTCATGCAACAATCGAAACAATTCATCTTTAGATTTAGGTTTCTGTCAAGTTTTTCATATAGCTAGTATGCTCCAAAGATTTTCAATTGGGATCATGTCAGGAGATTGGCTCAGCCAAGGAAGCTTTTTGATCCCATTTTCAGGCAACGATTGTTGATTCCTTTTCACTGTGTGGCATGGAGCCCCATCTTCCATGAATAAAACTCATTTTTCATTATGTTATTGTGTGAATACATCGGAAGTAGTCCTTGTTTAAGTATTTCGATGTATTTTTCAGAGTTTATGGTTCCAACACATTCAATTAGCTCAGAACGACCACTGCTGGTGACAGCTCCCTATACCATTACAGAGATACTGTCATGTTTCACAGTTGGTTGGAGTTGTTTCAAATCAAATTCTTGATTGGGAAGCCTCCAAACCCAAACCCGAACACATCCACTGTCTGAAAATAATGCAAATCTGGATTCATCTGAGAAAATCACTCTATCCCAAAAGGAATTGGATTTTTCTGACATCTCCTTAGCCCATTTCTTTCTTTTCATGATATTAATTGGTTGAAGGAGAAATTTTCTTCTAGCTTCTTGCCCATAAAATCCAAGCTTATGCAGATATGTAACACACGTTCTTGGACTAACTTCTAGCTGTTTTGCAATGTCAGAAGCCCTTGAACAGGGTTCATTTTCCACAATTCTCTCCAAACAGCGAAGCTTCCTTTCTGAGGAGCCAGGTCGTCCAGGACGAGAATCTGTTGATTCTTTTGCTTGGCTTTTGAATTGCCCTATAATTCTATTAACAGTAGCAAGAAGAATTTGAAGATTTTCGGCAATTTTTTGCTGGCTAAGACCAGCCTCAGATTACCCGACAATACAACCTCTTTGAAAATCTGACAGTTCTGCTGAATTTTTTGTGCGCAGCATGGTTACTTTTTGCAAATGTTTAATATAATGGTAACTGGAATGGGAAAGAGTAATTACATTGTAAATTCTACACCGCTGAAAACATTAAGACACTTAGATCAGAAATTTTGAAAATAAAAGGTGTCTATTTACGGCCAGGTTGGGGCAATCTTGAGTATAACCAGCTGAAATTGCAATGATATTCTGGAATTTGACTGAAGAAAGAAAACTCCGAATGACCCATCCTTGTTCTCTTTGTATCGTCTATCTGGATGTTTTGTTGTTCCTTTCTTGTGTCACCTAACTGTCTGGATGTTTTGCGTTCTTGTCCCATTTTGTATTTTTTTACATATATGTATATGTATATATATATATATATATATATATGTGTGTGTGCGTGTGTGTGTGTGTGTGTGTGTATATATGTATATATGTATATATGTATATATATGTGTATATATATATATATATATCATCATCATCATCATCATCGTTTAACGTCTGCTTTCCATGCTAGCATGGGTTGGATGGTTCAACTGGGGTCTGAGAAGCCCGAAGGCTGCACCAGGCCAGTAAGATCTGGCAGTGTTTCTACAGCTGGATGCCCTTCCTAACGCCAACCACTCTGTGAGTGTAGTGGGTGCTTTTTACGTGCCACCGACACTGGTGCCAGACGAAGCTGGCGAACGTCCACGCTTGGATGGTCCTTTTTATGTGCCACCGGCACGGGGGCCAGGCGAGGCTGGCAACAGCCATGATCGGATGGTGTTTTTTTATGTGCCACCAGCATGAGGCCAGTCGGGGCGGCACTGGCAATGGCCACGTTCGGATGGTTCCCTTACGTGCTACCGGCACTGGTATCACAACTACAAATTCCATTGATGTTGATCGATTTTGATTTTGATTTTCACTTGACTCAACAGGTCTTCACAAGTAGAGTTTTGTGTCCCAAGAAGGAAGATATGCACAGGTGGACTGACTACGTCCCAGGTAGAGGCCACGGGTTGAGATCTCACTTGTCCTGCCGGGTCTTTTCATGCACAGCATATTTCCAAGGGTCTCGGTCTCTGGTCATTTCCTCGGTGAGACCTAAAGAGCGAAGGTCGTGCTTCACCACCTCGTTCCAGGTTTTCCTGGGTCTACCTCTTACACAGGTTCCCTCAACCACTAGGGTGTGGCACTTTTTCACACAACTATCTTTATCCATTCTTACCACTTGTCCATACCAGCGTAGACGTCTCTCTTGCACACCACATCTGATGCTTCTTAGGTCCAACTTTTCTCTCAAGCCACTTACACTCTGTCGGGTATGAACACTGACATTACACATCCATCGGAGCATACTGGCTTCATTTCTTGCGAGCTTACGCTTATCCTCAGCAGTCACGGCCCATGTTTCACTGCCATGAAGCATGGCTGTTCGTACACATGCATCATATAGTTTGCCTTTTACTCTGAGCAAGAGGCCTATTGTCACCAGCAGAGGTAAGAGCTCTCTGAACTTTGCCCAGGCTATTCTTACTCTAGCAGTTACACTTTCAGCACACTCGTCCCCGCTACTGACTTGATCACCTAGGTAACGGAAGCTATCAACTATTTCTAGTTCTTCTCCCTGGAATGTGGT